>NW_027257673.1:900000-1116256 GCF_043159975.1 Macaca nemestrina | reverse complement strand
TACGCGGCGGACTGTCCTGCACATCACGGGGCCAAGACTTTTGGGGGAGACTCACCCCAACAGCGTCCGGGCAGGCCTGAGGCTGGGACGACGCGCCGCTTCCCCCGGACTCCGCCTGCGGTTTTGTCATCCTGGCCGGCGCATTGCGACTCCCGGCGTCGTCCGTCCGGAGACGTTCCTGTCGACCCCGTGGAGAGGTGAGGCAGGAGCCTCGCAGCCCCGACACCCAAGCACCGCCACGGAGGGCTCCTGCTTTGCCAAGCCTCGGGGGCCGGTTTCTAAGACAACCGTGGGAATCACTGTGACGGGAGGGGCCGCTGGAGCCTCGCGCCTGCGCACTGGCCCTGCCGCGCCGGCGCCACTCGCGCTCCCCACCTGGAAGTCAGGCTGCGGCCCCTTTAAACAACGGCGGTCTGCGCGGGGCGCCGGGGCCCGGGATGGGGTGGGAGGGGGGCGTGTGTGTGGGTGGGGCAGGGGGGAGGGGGGGGGGGCCGCTGGGGACTCCCGCTGCAGCCCCGGCTGGCCGCCGGATCCGGGCTCCAGCAGGGGGCGGCGTGGGAGAAGGGGCCGCGGGCATCCCAGTACCAAGACCCCCGGAGTCCTGTCTTCAGGACCTCCTTGAGCCGACTTCCACCGGTGGAGGGGGAGCTTCAGGGGCGTCTGCTGGGGTCTCAGGACTCCTCTTCAGATGGGATTTTGGACCCCTCCGGGTGAGAAAGGATGGGCTCGCCATCATCTGCTGAGGCAGGCGGGGCCTCACTGCAGCACAGAATCATCCCCTGGGCCTTAAGGCGTGGTGTCAGCTGAAAATTCACTGACCCATGAGTCCTCGGCCTCCCTCCCCCTCTGAAAGAGCGGCGGCCTTCCCCACCCCCCATCCCCCCACCCCCCCACCCCCCACCCCCACGCTTGCTAAAGCCCGGGGCTCCTGCAAGCTGCTACTGCCTTCCAGGACACGCGCAAACAGGGACAGGGGCGGTTCCGCGGCGGAGCCCATGGCCCCACGCGTGGCACTGGCGTATCCCCGAGCCGACGATGGGAACGTGTGCCAGCCCGGGCATACGGGGCGACGGCGAAACCAACAGCGATGTCCCAGGCCCGTGCCCGGTGGATGAGGGTCCCAAGGGACCTGTCCGTCCATTCCAAGGGAAACCAAAGAAGGCCCGGGATCCAGGAGGGGGCCAGAAGATTCACGGAGTCAGTCCACCCAGGAGCAGAGGAGAGGCTGTCCCTCAAGAATGAGACGGGAAGTGCAGAGGGGAAATGCCACACCGCCTGTCCAAGAAGACCAGGCCAGTCACGCTCGCCTACCGCTCGTGCTAGGCAAGCCACCCAGCCATGAGGTGAAACAGGGAGAGCAAGACAGCTTCCCTGTCGGGGACACGTGTGGAAGCCAAGAGCTCCAGGGTCATGGAACCTGCCCAAGCCAGCAGAAACAGGTTTGGAGAGAGAGACCGTCACGACACGGATCTCCCACGACTGTCTCCCTGACGGACTGGGAAGCGATCTGTGTTGAAGACATTCAGCCAGACCGAGAAGCATCTAGGCCCCTGAGAAACGGGGGAGACAGAGCAAGAGGGAGGGCAGAGCAGAGGCCGGAGCCCAGGCCGCTTACTGCTCGGTGCCACCGCCGGGGGCCTAAGGGGAGGGTTGCCCAAAGGCCGACTTGTCCAGAGAGGCCAGCGTTCCAGGGACTGGGAGGCTTGGCATCTCCCCTTCCCGGCTTCCTCTTCAAGCTTCTGCCGGGGTGTGGCTTCATGTCTCAGAGAAGCGCCGTGAAAAGGTCCAAGCGTCTCCTCTGAGGCGGGTGTGCTCCTCTCTTGCAGGGCGACGAGCTCCTCTGGGGCTTTTTGTCCCTGGCTGGACTGTGGTTATCTTGATCCTAGGAGAGAGTCCGCTGGCTCGGCAAGGGTAATGAGATTTCCACAGCTGCGGGGAAGACGCATCTCCTCACGTGGTCGAGGCCCTCAGGGACCCAAAGTGGAACGGCGGCGGAAACCATTGACAAGCCGCCACATGAGCCAGGCACAGAGGCAGAAAGAGGCTCAGCAGAGCCAGGCCGACACGCAAGAAGTCGCTTTTGGGCGCACAGGGCGCGAAAGTCCGAACACACACACGCGTACGGGCGCGCATACACACACACACAAACACACACACACACACACACACACACACACACACACACACACACCGGCAGAAAGAGGGAACGACGCAGAGAGTGAGGGCCAGAGAGAGAAGAGAGAATGGGAGAGACACGGACACACGCAGTCACACAGCAGCGGCACAGAAACACACCCCCGCAGGCAACCCCTGACGCTGCAGGCTTCTGCTCCGGGCGTGAAGGCCCCTCGGGGGAGAGAGCAGCCCACGGACACGCGGGCGGACCTGTCCTGCACATCACGGGGCCAAGACTTTTGGGGGAGACTCACCCCAACAGCGTCCGGGCAGGCCTGAGGCTGGGACGACGCGCCGCTTCCCCCGGACTCCGCCTGCGGTTTTGTCATCCTGGCCGGCGCATTGCGACTCCCGGCGTCGTCCGTCCGGAGACGTTCCTGTCGACCCCGTGGAGAGGTGAGGCAGGAGCCTCGCAGCCCCGACACCCAAGCACCGCCACGGAGGGCTCCTGCTTTGCCAAGCCTCGGGGGCCGGTTTCTAAGACAACCGTGGGAATCACTGTGACGGGAGGGGCCGCTGGAGCCTCGCGCCTGCGCACTGGCCCTGCCGCGCCGGGCCCACTCGCGCTCCCCACCTGGAAGTCAGGCTGCGGCCCCTTTAAACAACGGCGGCTGCGCGGGGCGCCGGGGCCCGGGATGGGGTGGGAGGGGGCGTGTGTGTGGTGGGGCAGGGGGGAGGGGGGGGGGCCGCTGGGGACTCCCGCTGCAGCCCCGGCGGCCGCCGGATCCGGGCTCCAGCAGGGGGCGGCGTGGGAGAAGGGGCCGCGGGCATCCCAGTACCAAGACCCCCGGAGTCCTGTCTTCAGGACCTCCTTGAGCCGACTTCCACCGGTGGAGGGGGAGCTTCAGGGCGTCTGCTGGGGTCTCAGGACTCCTCTTCAGATGGGATTTTGGACCCCTCCGGGTGAGAAAGGATGGGCTCGCCATCATCTGCTGAGGCAGGCGGGGCCTCACTGCAGCACAGAATCATCCCCTGGGCCTTAAGGCGTGGTGTCAGCTGAAAATTCACTGACCCATGAGTCCTCGGCCTCCCTCCCCCTCTGAAAGAGCGGCGGCCTTCCCCACCCCCCACCCCCCACCCCCCACGCTTGCTAAAGCCCCGGGGCTCCTGCAAGCTGCTACTGCCTTCCAGGACACGCGCAAACAGGGACAGGGGCGGTTCCGCGGCGGAGCCCATGGCCCCACGCGTGGCACTGGCGTATCCCCGAGCCGACGATGGGAACGTGTGCCAGCCCGGGCATACGGGGCGACGGCGAAACCAACAGCGATGTCCAGGCCCGTGCCCGGTGGAAGAGGGTCCCAAGGGACCTGTCCGTCCATTCCAAGGGAAACCAAAGAAGGCCCGGGATCCAGGAGGGGGCCAGAAGATTCACGGAGTCAGTCCACCCAGGAGCAGAGGAGAGGCTGTCCCTCAAGAATGAGACGGGAAGTGCAGAGGGGAAATGCCACACCGCCTGTCCAAGAAGACCAGGCCAGTCACGCTCGCCTACCGCTCGTGCTAGGCAAGCCACCCAGCCATGAGGTGAAACAGGGAGAGCAAGACAGCTTCCCTGTCGGGGACACGTGTGGAAGCCAAGAGCTCCAGGGTCATGGAACCTGCCCAAGCCAGCAGAAACAGGTTTGGAGAGAGAGACCGTCACGACACGGATCTCCCACGACTGTCTCCCTGACGGACTGGGAAGCGATCTGTGTTGAAGACATTCAGCCAGACCGAGAAGCATCTAGGCCCCTGAGAAACGGGGGAGACAGAGCAAGAGGGAGGGCAGAGCAGAGGCCGGAGCCCAGGCCGCTTACTGCTCGGTGCCACCGCCGGGGGCCTAAGGGGAGGGTTGCCCAAAGGCCGACTTGTCCAGAGAGGCCAGCGTTCCAGGGACTGGGAGGCTTGGCATCTCCCCTTCCCGGCTTCCTCTTCAAGCTTCTGCCGGGGTGTGGCTTCATGTCTCAGAGAAGCGCCGTGAAAAGGTCCAAGCGTCTCCTCTGAGGCGGGTGTGCTCCTCTCTTGCAGGGCGACGAGCTCCTCTGGGGCTTTTTGTCCCTGGCTGGACTGTGGTTATCTTGATCCTAGGAGAGAGTCCGCTGGCTCGGCAAGGGTAATGAGATTTCCACAGCTGCGGGGAAGACGCATCTCCTCACGTGGTCGAGGCCCTCAGGGACCCAAAGTGGAACGGCGGCGGAAACCATTGACAAGCCGCCACATGAGCCAGGCACAGAGGCAGAAAGAGGCTCAGCAGAGCCAGGCCGACACGCAAGAAGTGGCTTTTGGGCGCACAGGGCGCGAAAGTCCGAACACACACACGCGTACGGGCGCGCATACACACACACACAAACACACACACACACACACACACACACACACACACACACCGGCAGAAAGAGGGAACGACGCAGAGAGTGAGGGCCAGAGAGAGAAGAGAGAATGGGAGAGACACGGACACACGCAGTCACACAGCAGCGGCACAGAAACACACCCCCGCAGGCAACCCCTGACGCTGCAGGCTTCTGCTCCGGGCGTGAAGGCCCCTCGGGGGAGAGAGCAGCCCACGGACACGCGGGCGGACCTGTCCTGCACATCACGGGGCCAAGACTTTTGGGGGAGACTCACCCCAACAGCGTCCGGGCAGGCCTGAGGCTGGGACGACGCGCCGCTTCCCCCGGACTCCGCCTGCGGTTTTGTCATCCTGGCCGGCGCATTGCGACTCCCGGCGTCGTCCGTCCGGAGACGTTCCTGTCGACCCCGTGGAGAGGTGAGGCAGGAGCCTCGCAGCCCCGACACCCAAGCACCGCCACGGAGGGCTCCTGCTTTGCCAAGCCTCGGGGGCCGGTTTCTAAGACAACCGTGGGAATCACTGTGACGGGAGGGGCCGCTGGAGCCTCGCGCCTGCGCACTGGCCCTGCCGCGCCGGGCCCACTCGCGCTCCCCACCTGGAAGTCAGGCTGCGGCCCCTTTAAACAACGGCGGCTGCGCGGGGCGCCGGGGCCCGGGATGGGGTGGGAGGGGGCGTGTGTGTGGTGGGGCAGGGGGGAGGGGGGGGGGCCGCTGGGGACTCCCGCTGCAGCCCCGGCGGCCGCCGGATCCGGGCTCCAGCAGGGGGCGGCGTGGGAGAAGGGGCCGCGGGCATCCCAGTACCAAGACCCCCGGAGTCCTGTCTTCAGGACCTCCTTGAGCCGACTTCCACCGGTGGAGGGGGAGCTTCAGGGCGTCTGCTGGGGTCTCAGGACTCCTCTTCAGATGGGATTTTGGACCCCTCCGGGTGAGAAAGGATGGGCTCGCCATCATCTGCTGAGGCAGGCGGGGCCTCACTGCAGCACAGAATCATCCCCTGGGCCTTAAGGCGTGGTGTCAGCTGAAAATTCACTGACCCATGAGTCCTCGGCCTCCCTCCCCCTCTGAAAGAGCGGCGGCCTTCCCCACCCCCCACCCCCCACCCCCCACGCTTGCTAAAGCCCCGGGGCTCCTGCAAGCTGCTACTGCCTTCCAGGACACGCGCAAACAGGGACAGGGGCGGTTCCGCGGCGGAGCCCATGGCCCCACGCGTGGCACTGGCGTATCCCCGAGCCGACGATGGGAACGTGTGCCAGCCCGGGCATACGGGGCGACGGCGAAACCAACAGCGATGTCCAGGCCCGTGCCCGGTGGAAGAGGGTCCCAAGGGACCTGTCCGTCCATTCCAAGGGAAACCAAAGAAGGCCCGGGATCCAGGAGGGGGCCAGAAGATTCACGGAGTCAGTCCACCCAGGAGCAGAGGAGAGGCTGTCCCTCAAGAATGAGACGGGAAGTGCAGAGGGGAAATGCCACACCGCCTGTCCAAGAAGACCAGGCCAGTCACGCTCGCCTACCGCTCGTGCTAGGCAAGCCACCCAGCCATGAGGTGAAACAGGGAGAGCAAGACAGCTTCCCTGTCGGGGACACGTGTGGAAGCCAAGAGCTCCAGGGTCATGGAACCTGCCCAAGCCAGCAGAAACAGGTTTGGAGAGAGAGACCGTCACGACACGGATCTCCCACGACTGTCTCCCTGACGGACTGGGAAGCGATCTGTGTTGAAGACATTCAGCCAGACCGAGAAGCATCTAGGCCCCTGAGAAACGGGGGAGACAGAGCAAGAGGGAGGGCAGAGCAGAGGCCGGAGCCCAGGCCGCTTACTGCTCGGTGCCACCGCCGGGGGCCTAAGGGGAGGGTTGCCCAAAGGCCGACTTGTCCAGAGAGGCCAGCGTTCCAGGGACTGGGAGGCTTGGCATCTCCCCTTCCCGGCTTCCTCTTCAAGCTTCTGCCGGGGTGTGGCTTCATGTCTCAGAGAAGCGCCGTGAAAAGGTCCAAGCGTCTCCTCTGAGGCGGGTGTGCTCCTCTCTTGCAGGGCGACGAGCTCCTCTGGGGCTTTTTGTCCCTGGCTGGACTGTGGTTATCTTGATCCTAGGAGAGAGTCCGCTGGCTCGGCAAGGGTAATGAGATTTCCACAGCTGCGGGGAAGACGCATCTCCTCACGTGGTCGAGGCCCTCAGGGACCCAAAGTGGAACGGCGGCGGAAACCATTGACAAGCCGCCACATGAGCCAGGCACAGAGGCAGAAAGAGGCTCAGCAGAGCCAGGCCGACACGCAAGAAGTCGCTTTTGGGCGCACAGGGCGCGAAAGTCCGAACACACACACGCGTACGGGCGCGCATACACACACACACAAACACACACACACACACACACACACACACACACACACACACACACACCGGCAGAAAGAGGGAACGACGCAGAGAGTGAGGGCCAGAGAGAGAAGAGAGAATGGGAGAGACACGGACACACGCAGTCACACAGCAGCGGCACAGAAACACACCCCCGCAGGCAACCCCTGACGCTGCAGGCTTCTGCTCCGGGCGTGAAGGCCCCTCGGGGGAGAGAGCAGCCCACGGACACGCGGGCGGACCTGTCCTGCACATCACGGGGCCAAGACTTTTGGGGGAGACTCACCCCAACAGCGTCCGGGCAGGCCTGAGGCTGGGACGACGCGCCGCTTCCCCCGGACTCCGCCTGCGGTTTTGTCATCCTGGCCGGCGCATTGCGACTCCCGGCGTCGTCCGTCCGGAGACGTTCCTGTCGACCCCGTGGAGAGGTGAGGCAGGAGCCTCGCAGCCCCGACACCCAAGCACCGCCACGGAGGGCTCCTGCTTTGCCAAGCCTCGGGGGCCGGTTTCTAAGACAACCGTGGGAATCACTGTGACGGGAGGGGCCGCTGGAGCCTCGCGCCTGCGCACTGGCCCTGCCGCGCCGGGCCCACTCGCGCTCCCCACCTGGAAGTCAGGCTGCGGCCCCTTTAAACAACGGCGGCTGCGCGGGGCGCCGGGGCCCGGGATGGGGTGGGAGGGGGCGTGTGTGTGGTGGGGCAGGGGGGAGGGGGGGGGGCCGCTGGGGACTCCCGCTGCAGCCCCGGCGGCCGCCGGATCCGGGCTCCAGCAGGGGGCGGCGTGGGAGAAGGGGCCGCGGGCATCCCAGTACCAAGACCCCCGGAGTCCTGTCTTCAGGACCTCCTTGAGCCGACTTCCACCGGTGGAGGGGGAGCTTCAGGGCGTCTGCTGGGGTCTCAGGACTCCTCTTCAGATGGGATTTTGGACCCCTCCGGGTGAGAAAGGATGGGCTCGCCATCATCTGCTGAGGCAGGCGGGGCCTCACTGCAGCACAGAATCATCCCCTGGGCCTTAAGGCGTGGTGTCAGCTGAAAATTCACTGACCCATGAGTCCTCGGCCTCCCTCCCCCTCTGAAAGAGCGGCGGCCTTCCCCACCCCCCACCCCCCACCCCCCACGCTTGCTAAAGCCCCGGGGCTCCTGCAAGCTGCTACTGCCTTCCAGGACACGCGCAAACAGGGACAGGGGCGGTTCCGCGGCGGAGCCCATGGCCCCACGCGTGGCACTGGCGTATCCCCGAGCCGACGATGGGAACGTGTGCCAGCCCGGGCATACGGGGCGACGGCGAAACCAACAGCGATGTCCAGGCCCGTGCCCGGTGGAAGAGGGTCCCAAGGGACCTGTCCGTCCATTCCAAGGGAAACCAAAGAAGGCCCGGGATCCAGGAGGGGGCCAGAAGATTCACGGAGTCAGTCCACCCAGGAGCAGAGGAGAGGCTGTCCCTCAAGAATGAGACGGGAAGTGCAGAGGGGAAATGCCACACCGCCTGTCCAAGAAGACCAGGCCAGTCACGCTCGCCTACCGCTCGTGCTAGGCAAGCCACCCAGCCATGAGGTGAAACAGGGAGAGCAAGACAGCTTCCCTGTCGGGGACACGTGTGGAAGCCAAGAGCTCCAGGGTCATGGAACCTGCCCAAGCCAGCAGAAACAGGTTTGGAGAGAGAGACCGTCACGACACGGATCTCCCACGACTGTCTCCCTGACGGACTGGGAAGCGATCTGTGTTGAAGACATTCAGCCAGACCGAGAAGCATCTAGGCCCCTGAGAAACGGGGGAGACAGAGCAAGAGGGAGGGCAGAGCAGAGGCCGGAGCCCAGGCCGCTTACTGCTCGGTGCCACCGCCGGGGGCCTAAGGGGAGGGTTGCCCAAAGGCCGACTTGTCCAGAGAGGCCAGCGTTCCAGGGACTGGGAGGCTTGGCATCTCCCCTTCCCGGCTTCCTCTTCAAGCTTCTGCCGGGGTGTGGCTTCATGTCTCAGAGAAGCGCCGTGAAAAGGTCCAAGCGTCTCCTCTGAGGCGGGTGTGCTCCTCTCTTGCAGGGCGACGAGCTCCTCTGGGGCTTTTTGTCCCTGGCTGGACTGTGGTTATCTTGATCCTAGGAGAGAGTCCGCTGGCTCGGCAAGGGTAATGAGATTTCCACAGCTGCGGGGAAGACGCATCTCCTCACGTGGTCGAGGCCCTCAGGGACCCAAAGTGGAACGGCGGCGGAAACCATTGACAAGCCGCCACATGAGCCAGGCACAGAGGCAGAAAGAGGCTCAGCAGAGCCAGGCCGACACGCAAGAAGTCGCTTTTGGGCGCACAGGGCGCGAAAGTCCGAACACACACACGCGTACGGGCGCGCATACACACACACACACACACACACACACACACACACACACACACACACACACCGGCAGAAAGAGGGAACGACGCAGAGAGTGAGGGCCAGAGAGAGAAGAGAGAATGGGAGAGACACGGACACACGCAGTCACACAGCAGCGGCACAGAAACACACCCCCGCAGGCAACCCCTGACGCTGCAGGCTTCTGCTCCGGGCGTGAAGGCCCCTCGGGGGAGAGAGCAGCCCACGGACACGCGGGCGGACCTGTCCTGCACATCACGGGGCCAAGACTTTTGGGGGAGACTCACCCCAACAGCGTCCGGGCAGGCCTGAGGCTGGGACGACGCGCCGCTTCCCCCGGACTCCGCCTGCGGTTTTGTCATCCTGGCCGGCGCATTGCGACTCCCGGCGTCGTCCGTCCGGAGACGTTCCTGTCGACCCCGTGGAGAGGTGAGGCAGGAGCCTCGCAGCCCCGACACCCAAGCACCGCCACGGAGGGCTCCTGCTTTGCCAAGCCTCGGGGGCCGGTTTCTAAGACAACCGTGGGAATCACTGTGACGGGAGGGGCCGCTGGAGCCTCGCGCCTGCGCACTGGCCCTGCCGCGCCGGGCCCACTCGCGCTCCCCACCTGGAAGTCAGGCTGCGGCCCCTTTAAACAACGGCGGCTGCGCGGGGCGCCGGGGCCCGGGATGGGGTGGGAGGGGGCGTGTGTGTGGTGGGGCAGGGGGGAGGGGGGGGGGCCGCTGGGGACTCCCGCTGCAGCCCCGGCGGCCGCCGGATCCGGGCTCCAGCAGGGGGCGGCGTGGGAGAAGGGGCCGCGGGCATCCCAGTACCAAGACCCCCGGAGTCCTGTCTTCAGGACCTCCTTGAGCCGACTTCCACCGGTGGAGGGGGAGCTTCAGGGCGTCTGCTGGGGTCTCAGGACTCCTCTTCAGATGGGATTTTGGACCCCTCCGGGTGAGAAAGGATGGGCTCGCCATCATCTGCTGAGGCAGGCGGGGCCTCACTGCAGCACAGAATCATCCCCTGGGCCTTAAGGCGTGGTGTCAGCTGAAAATTCACTGACCCATGAGTCCTCGGCCTCCCTCCCCCTCTGAAAGAGCGGCGGCCTTCCCCACCCCCCACCCCCCACCCCCCACGCTTGCTAAAGCCCCGGGGCTCCTGCAAGCTGCTACTGCCTTCCAGGACACGCGCAAACAGGGACAGGGGCGGTTCCGCGGCGGAGCCCATGGCCCCACGCGTGGCACTGGCGTATCCCCGAGCCGACGATGGGAACGTGTGCCAGCCCGGGCATACGGGGCGACGGCGAAACCAACAGCGATGTCCAGGCCCGTGCCCGGTGGAAGAGGGTCCCAAGGGACCTGTCCGTCCATTCCAAGGGAAACCAAAGAAGGCCCGGGATCCAGGAGGGGGCCAGAAGATTCACGGAGTCAGTCCACCCAGGAGCAGAGGAGAGGCTGTCCCTCAAGAATGAGACGGGAAGTGCAGAGGGGAAATGCCACACCGCCTGTCCAAGAAGACCAGGCCAGTCACGCTCGCCTACCGCTCGTGCTAGGCAAGCCACCCAGCCATGAGGTGAAACAGGGAGAGCAAGACAGCTTCCCTGTCGGGGACACGTGTGGAAGCCAAGAGCTCCAGGGTCATGGAACCTGCCCAAGCCAGCAGAAACAGGTTTGGAGAGAGAGACCGTCACGACACGGATCTCCCACGACTGTCTCCCTGACGGACTGGGAAGCGATCTGTGTTGAAGACATTCAGCCAGACCGAGAAGCATCTAGGCCCCTGAGAAACGGGGGAGACAGAGCAAGAGGGAGGGCAGAGCAGAGGCCGGAGCCCAGGCCGCTTACTGCTCGGTGCCACCGCCGGGGGCCTAAGGGGAGGGTTGCCCAAAGGCCGACTTGTCCAGAGAGGCCAGCGTTCCAGGGACTGGGAGGCTTGGCATCTCCCCTTCCCGGCTTCCTCTTCAAGCTTCTGCCGGGGTGTGGCTTCATGTCTCAGAGAAGCGCCGTGAAAAGGTCCAAGCGTCTCCTCTGAGGCGGGTGTGCTCCTCTCTTGCAGGGCGACGAGCTCCTCTGGGGCTTTTTGTCCCTGGCTGGACTGTGGTTATCTTGATCCTAGGAGAGAGTCCGCTGGCTCGGCAAGGGTAATGAGATTTCCACAGCTGCGGGGAAGACGCATCTCCTCACGTGGTCGAGGCCCTCAGGGACCCAAAGTGGAACGGCGGCGGAAACCATTGACAAGCCGCCACATGAGCCAGGCACAGAGGCAGAAAGAGGCTCAGCAGAGCCAGGCCGACACGCAAGAAGTCGCTTTTGGGCGCACAGGGCGCGAAAGTCCGAACACACACACGCGTACGGGCGCGCATACACACACACACACACACACACACACACACACACACACACACACACACCGGCAGAAAGAGGGAACGACGCAGAGAGTGAGGGCCAGAGAGAGAAGAGAGAATGGGAGAGACACGGACACACGCAGTCACACAGCAGCGGCACAGAAACACACCCCCGCAGGCAACCCCTGACGCTGCAGGCTTCTGCTCCGGGCGTGAAGGCCCCTCGGGGGAGAGAGCAGCCCACGGACACGCGGGCGGACCTGTCCTGCACATCACGGGGCCAAGACTTTTGGGGGAGACTCACCCCAACAGCGTCCGGGCAGGCCTGAGGCTGGGACGACGCGCCGCTTCCCCCGGACTCCGCCTGCGGTTTTGTCATCCTGGCCGGCGCATTGCGACTCCCGGCGTCGTCCGTCCGGAGACGTTCCTGTCGACCCCGTGGAGAGGTGAGGCAGGAGCCTCGCAGCCCCGACACCCAAGCACCGCCACGGAGGGCTCCTGCTTTGCCAAGCCTCGGGGGCCGGTTTCTAAGACAACCGTGGGAATCACTGTGACGGGAGGGGCCGCTGGAGCCTCGCGCATGCGCACTGGCCCTGCCGCGCCGGGCCCACTCGCGCTCCCCACCTGGAAGTCAGGCTGCGGCCCCTTTAAACAACGGCGGCTGCGCGGGGCGCCGGGGCCCGGGATGGGGTGGGAGGGGGCGTGTGTGTGGTGGGGCAGGGGGGAGGGGGGGGCCGCTGGGGACTCCCGCTGCTGCGCTGTCGGCCGCTGCATCCGGGCTCCAGCAGGGGGCGGCGTGGGAGAAGGGGCCGCGGGCATCCCAGTACCAAGACCCCCGGAGTCCTGTCTTCAGGACCTCCTTGAGCCGACTTCCACCGGTGGAGGGGGAGCTTCAGGGCGTCTGCTGGGGTCTCAGGACTCCTTTTCAGATGGGATTTTGGACCCCTCCGGGTGAGAAAGGATGGGCTCGCCATCATCTGCTGAGGCAGGCGGGGCCTCACTGCAGCACAGAATCATCCCCTGGGCCTTAAGGCGTGGTGTCAGCTGAAAATTCACTGACCCATGAGTCCTCGGCCTCCCTCCCCCTCTGAAAGAGCGGCGGCCTTCCCCACCCCCCACCCCGCACCCCCCACGCTTGCAAAAGCCCCGGGGCTCCTGCAAGCTGCTACTGCCTTCCAGGACACGCGCAAACAGGGACAGGGGCGGTTCCGCGGCGGAGCCCATGGTCCCAAGCATGGCACTGGCGTATCCCCGAGCCGACAATGGGAACTTGTGCCAGTACGAGAACTAGAGGTGCATGACCTCAGCAAGACTTTCTCCTGGATCCAGTGGGCACCACAGACCCAGGAGGCTGCCCTCCCACCACCCACGTGGCCAGGAGGAGCATCCCAGAACACAACAGTCAACTGCATTAGGGGGTCCTCAACTTGGTGGCTTTCCAGTGTTCCAGGAGGCAAATGAGCAGAAAATGCAGGTTCTAAGGGTTCCAAGAGGGACCTTGGAAGCGTCTCTTGTCTCCTCTTTTCCTGCAGCTCCTGGGGTATGTGGCTCATTCTCGAGGCATTCTTAGCCAGGGCAGAGATTTCCCCCAACTTCCAAATGAGAACCTCAAGGACCGAACAGGGCCTGCTCTTGTCCCAGGATTTTTGACAGAGTCCAGTGCCTGGGAACATTCTGTCTTATCCCAAATCATCACTCAGGCCCCTAAGCCCCTCTCTGCTCTGAAGGACCCGCAGGAGTAAAAAGCATTTTCCAAGTGTCTCAGCACACACTCGGCCATTCCTAAAGAATGAAGGCCAACAGACACTTCTGAGTACATGTAAGGCTGTGGTTCCTTACTCCAAACAAATCACATTATTCATAAAAAGGAGAAAATGGGGGCTTAATCCCCTGTACCTACACTATGACAGGTGGGACCATCTGATTCCAGGTACCCACAGAGGTGAACTGCAGGACCCTAACCTTGTCTTTCCAAGGCTGTTCCGTGCAGGGCCCTGACCCAGGAAGAACCCTGGAAGCTTTTGGATCCTCCTGCCCATGCTCTGGACCCTTTTCTGAGCCTGACTCTAAAACTCAGCAGATTGAATAGGACTTGCTGTTTGTACCTCGGTCAAGGGTGTTACCTCCTCTATCTCTAATTCGTCACATAGTTCTTGCCATGTTCTCCCACCTGTCCTGTTCTCCAGAATAAAAGGTGATAAGCAACTGACTGGTAACTCCATCTGGATGTCTAAGAGCATCTCCTACCTAGCAAATTGTTACAGAATTGACATCCGCCACCCTCAATCCTATTCCCACCCAAGTCCCCCCATCTCAAGCACCATGGTCTTCGAGCTGCTCAAGTCAAAATTTTAGGTTTTATTCATCCCTGGGGGCTATTGTTCCCTCGCTCTGCAATTTCATTTCATAAATCAGTCCTACATCTCTCCAGAACTTTTTTTATTGTTTCCACTTCTCTCTGTGTCCATTAATTTCATGATGTTCCGGGCCACCACTGATTCTCACCTGGATGTCTATAGTGACATCCCCTGCTGTCCTGACTTCCACTGCCACCAGCCTACAACTCACTCTCCATGCAGCAGGCAAAATGTCTGTGTAACATTTACATCTAACTATGCTACTTGCTGCTGAAAACCATCTAAAGGCTTTCCAACACACATATCATGAAATCAGAACTTCTCATTCAGATGGCAAAGGCTAACAGTGTTGCCCTCCAGTATCCATTATTCTGTTATGCCTTCTTACCAGAACACCTTCAGGGCTGTAATGATGAATAAATATGTAAAGCCCAGTTATCAGGTTGGTGATATAACACAAAATCCTAATTTAAAGTGGCTCAGTTTTCCCATACAACTGAAGTTTGAGAAACTTAAGTTTGTTTTATCTGAATTCCTGTCTTAGAAAACCAACCATCAGTACTCCCAGATAGTATCAAGGAATTGAAACTTTCCGACAGTGCATTGGATAATGAGATGCACCTACTGCTTATTGGCCAACTCCTCTTAATCACCCTTTCCTGATTCCTGTTTTCCTGTATGTAGTTACATTCATTTCCCACTAGATACACCCCTAACTTTAGTTGGGATGGGAGACTGACTTAAAGCTGATCTATGACATCTGCTGATGACATCTGCTGATGACATCTGCATTAAAGCCTTTCTTCCCTGGAAATACTCCTTGTCTTAGTGATTGGCTTTCAGTGTGGTGAGCAACTTGACCTAGGCAGAACCCGTGGCATTTAGCAACATAATTTTTAACTTTTCTTGTCACCAGAAGTCATCAGCTTTGTGATTCTGGCCAATGAAATGGAATTCTACTAGAAAGTTCTTCGAGAATTTTGGCTTTCCTGATGCAAGTTTTACCACACACTGGTGGCACTTTCTTCCATGTTTCGTGTCTGGGATACAATTTTGATGGCCAGAGCAACCATAGCTATATTGGAACAGTGACATAAAGTCTAAGAGACTCCAAAAGAATACATCACTGAGCCTTTTCAGCCATTAAAACTATCTGCCTCCACCTCGGACTTCCCATTACCTGATAAAATGAACCTCCTTGTGTTGAACTCACTGTATTGAAGATTGAGTTTCTCATATTTAACTGCAAATGATCCACCTTGCCTATCAGGGCCTGCATCTTCTAGTTCTTGGACTCTATTGTCTGCATCTTTCTGGTTGTTCAATTCGTTCTTTCTCATTTTTGTCTCAAGACCTCCCCTAAGTTAACACTCCCAACTCTGTACACAACCATCCCCATTCCATCGCCTGGTCTCTCTTGCAATGCTTACATTTATCTTTTTATTAGCTGACTCCTAATGCTGGAATTAAAACTTTTTGGAAATAGGAACCTCAACTGAGTTTTTAATCATTGAATATGTGGTGCCTAAAAGAATAATGGTAGGCACTTAGTAAACAATTGCTGATGAATGGAAGGAATGGGTCCAACTCTCAAGTGCAATTTCTTTAGTTATCAAAATTTTGAACGTAATGTACAGTCATAATGAGATGTTCTTTTGGAACTTTACAATGGAAGGGATAATGAAAATTTAATACTTGGATTGTTATGGCTGATGTGTTTTCTCTCTGCAGTCCCATAAACAGAAAAAGCAAAACCATAAGCAGAAGACTATCAGGAGAGGATGAAATAAACAGGCCTTGTTTGTTGTGCTTTTCTGTTTGTTTGTTCTTATGTATTGTTTTCTGTTTATCTTTGATAGTTTGGAGGAGCTTCGGAAAGGAAAAGAAATAAACTTATTTTTTTCTATTTTAAGATCAAATGTTTAAATCTATATCACATCTGTACTCATCTCTTTTTCAAAATTCTGTTTCATTTGCATTAATTGTCTTCTTAGTTAGAATTTCTACTAATATGAAAAAGTTATTTTAAAATTTTAATATTTTATGATCTGTTGTTTCTTAAAGTGGTTTGAAGTCCTTACGTATGTTAAACTTTTTATTTTACTCATACGATCTTTCTAGGCTTTCGGGTAGTTGATTTAGTTCTTTTTTTAGATTAATTTTTTTCTAAAAATTTATTTGAAATTAGATATACCTCCAATTCCTGTTTTAAATTTATTCTCAGAAACTTTACATGTCTAAATTTACCAATTTACCTGTTGTTTTCTCTTTAACCTCAGAAAATAACAGAAAGTGATTCTCAAAAATTTTTACAACTTTACACACACACACACACACACACACACAGAGCAATGAAAACAACTATGGAACAAAGGAAACAACACAAAACAACTAAAGTTTAAAATACAGTGATTGTTCATGCAAAAGCAGATAGAAGAATATTTTGAAGCAGAAATCCAAAATCTCATCATAGTTCTAGACAAAAGGAAAAGAAAATGCAGAGTGGATCCTCATTAGTTTCAGAGAAAAATTGGGAAAATATTGTGTATCAGAAATTAAGATTAAATTACAATGTTCCTCAGGCAGGGTATGAATAACTGAAAACATTGTGTTAGAAATAGGGGATAGAAACAAAGTTAAGAGAAAAAAACAAAATTAAGAATGTTATCAAAAGAATTAGGAATATGTGTGTAAGATAAGATATGCAAAGAGAATCTGGCAGAGGTGTAATTGGAGTTAACTTATTTCCCTCACTTTTTTTCTTTGAGGAAAAGTGAAACGGTGGAATAGAATTAATTTTAAGACTATAACAGTCTCATAAACACACACACACACACATGCATGCATGCGTGCACACACACACACTTTATTGAAATAAAACAAAATTTGAATTTATATATTGAGATTCACCTATCATACACCTGAACATTTTGGCTGAGAGATCATAATTCTAAAATATATTGCAATAAAAAGTTAAACCTTAAAAATTATGTAGTGAGTGAACCTTCAAGTATAAAGACCAAGTCACTTACAAAAAACAAAAGAAATCAAGTTGGTCTTAGATTCAGGCCCCAGATACACATCAGGCCCAGGTCCACACCAGTGCTCTACATGGACCTCATGCCCAGCATGAACATCTAGCTCCAAGGAGACATCAGTCCCCAGGTAAATAGTCCGCAGATGAACGTCCAGCCCAAGGTGGATATCAGGACCCAAGTTTAATTCAGGCCCCAGAGGGATACCTAAGCCTCAGGCAGACACCAAACCCCAAGTAAACATAAGGTCCCAGCTGGACATCAGTCCTCAGCTGGACATCAGTCCTCAGCTGGACATCAGTCCGCAGCTGTGCACCAGTCCCCAGGTGAATATTTGGTCCTCAGCTGAACATCAAACCTCAGGAGCACGTCAGGTCCCATGTGGACAGAAGGTCCAAGTGGAAATCTAGACCTATGAGAAACATCAGGTCCCTGATAGACACACAGGCTCAAATGGACACCAGGGCCCTTGATGGAAATGATACACCATATAAACACCCAGGACCCAGGTTTGTATCAGGTCCCAGGTGAATTTTAGGCACCTGGCAAACATCAGGCCTCAGGTGGACACTGGACTCAAAGTGTACATCAGGACCCAGGTTGATCTCCAGACCCCAGATGGACACCAGGTGGACATCAGGCCACTGGAGGATACGCAGGCACCAGGTGGATATCTAGCTCTAGGTGCACACTCCCCCAGGCCTTAGGGAGACATCAGGGACCAAGTAGTCATCCATACCCCAGAAGAATATCCTGGACACATGCAAACAACAGGCCCCGGATGCACACTTAGGCCTTAAATATCAGGCTTCAGGTGGACATCAGACTCTAGGTTGACACCCAGGCCCCAGGTGGATAACAGGCCCCAGGTGGATAACAGGCCCCAAGTGAACTCCAGGCCCCAGCTGAACATCAGTTCCCAGGTGGTCTCCCAGACCCCAGATGGAAATGAGGCCCTAAGTGGACATTAAGTCCCAGGTAGATACCAAGACCCCTGGTGAACATCAACCCCCAGGTTGACACCCAGGGCCCTGGTGAACATGAGGTTTCAGATGAAAACCAGGCCCAAAGTGGACATAGGCCCCTAACAGACAACAGGTCTTAGATGTATAGCTGAGCCCCAGGTTGCCACCAGTTTCCAGGTGAATATTCAGGCCTATGGGGACACTCAGATCCCAGGTCGATATAGGCCCCAGGTAAACACCAGGCCCCAGGTGGACATCAGGGCTCAAGTGGACACACAGGCTCCAGGTGTATATCAGGCCACAGGTATATACCATTTTCCTGGTATATATTAGTATCCAAGGTGACACTGAACTCCAGGTGTACATCAGGCTCACAGGTGGACACCCAGGCCGCATATGGACACCAGGCTACAGGTGAGCATCAGGCTGCAGGATGATCCCCAGGCCTTAGGTACTATCAGGCTCTATAAGGACACCAGGTCCCAGGTTGACATCAGGGCCCAATTGGGGACTCAGGTTCTACGTAGACACCCAGGCCTCAAGTAGCATCAGGGCCAAGGTGGATGCTAGACTCCAGGTGGAAATCAGGCCCTAGTTGGACATTAGACCTTAGGTAGACACCTGAGACCCTGGTGAACATCAGGCCCCAGGATTAACTCCAGGCCTTATGTGAACATCTGGTCCCAGTTGGATATCAGATCCCAGGAGCACATCAGTCCCCAGGTGGATATCAGCTTCCAAGGTGACATCAGGCCACAAGGGGACACTGGGCTCGAGGTGTACATCAGGCCTCAGATGGACACTCAGGCCCCAGATGTACACCAGGCTCAGGTGGAAATAAAGGCACAGATAACACCATGCCCTAGGTGGTTACCTAGGCTTCAGGTGGACATCAGGTTCCTAGGTGGATACCCAGACCCCAGGTGGACACCAGCCCACAAGTGGACATTAGACCACAGGACACCCAGGCCCCAGATAGATATCAGACTCCAGAGGAACACCCAGGCCCCAGGTGGACATCAGGTCCCAGGTTAATTCCAGGCCCCAGATGGACCTCAGGCCCCACCTGGACACAAGTCCCTAGGTAGATACATAGGTCCTGGGGAACATCAGGCCTTAGGTGAAGTTCCAGGCCAGTGAGTATCATGTCCCAGTGGACATCCAGGCTCCGGGTAAGTACCCCAGCCCCAAGTTGACACCAGATCCTAGGTGGACACAGAGGCCCCAGCTGTACAACAGGTACCAGGTGGACACTGGTCCTAGATAGACAACCATGCTGAAGGTGGATGCCAGTCCCCAGGTGAATACCTAGGCTGAAGATTGATATCAGCCCCCAGGTGAACACCAGGACCCAGGGGGACACCACTCACCAGTTGGATTCCTAGGCCCTGGGTGAACATCAGGTCCCATGTGGACACCCAGGTCCCAGGTGTAACTAGGTTCCTGGTAGACATCAGGCCCCAGGAGGACACTGGAATCCAGGCAGTAAATTGACACCAAGGAACCAGATGAACACCAGGCCAACTGGAGGACATCAGGCCTGAAAAGAGAACTTAGGCCCCAGGTGGAAAACCAGTCCCCAGTTAGACATCAAGCTTCAGGTGGACATTATGCCCTGGGTGGCCATAAGGCCCCAGGTGGTTGGCCAGGCTCCAGGTGGACATCAGATCGAAGCTGAACATCAGACTCTAGGTGGACATCAGGTTCCAGGTTGACATCAGGCCCCAGGTGGACACCTAACTTAAGGTTTTCATCAGGTCCCAGATTGACACCCGGAACCAGGTAGACATCAGGCCCCAGGTGAATACCAGGCCCTGGTGGACATCAGGCCCCAGGTAGAAACCTGGACCTAGTTGCATACCTAGGCTCCCAGTAGACTTCAGGCTCCAAGTTGACATTCAGGCCCCCAGTGGTCACCTGGCCCCACATGGACACTCAGGCCCCAGGTGCACATGATGTTTCAAGTGGGCTCCAAGGCGCCATCTTGCTATTCAGGTCCCAGGTGGACACTAGGTCCCAGGTGAACAAGGCTCAAGGTTGTCTCTCAAGTCCCAGGCTGGACAGTGGTGGGAGTGGGGGCGGTGGCAGTGTGGGAACCCTCATTGCTTACTTTGCTCTCTGACTCTCCATAGTGCATATCCTCCAGACACCGGCTGCTCTCCTGCACTCAGATTTTCGATGTATTTTACCTAAGATTTTAAGAATCAAAAATTTTTATTTCCTAATTGGTTCTTTATTAATATTCTCAAACTAAACTCCCTTTCTCAATACTCTGTATGAATCTCTTTTTTAAAGATAAATCAAACCAGCTATGAAAACCAGCAGATGTTTCTGTCACTGTCTAGTTATAAGCAGATGAGTTTCTTTAGCCTTGCTGAGTCTTCTTGAAGCTACCACTCACAGGCACACACTAAGCAAAAACCAACTGGGAATTTTGATGTCTGCAAAATGTGCCTAGGGTTCTGGGTCACTGGGATGATGAACAGGAGACTTACACAATGTACACTGCAACCATCAGCATGCAGAGAATTGAGAGCTATCTATGAAAACTGTATTTGGGATGGTGGGCAAAATAGAGTGGTTCTTTCGAAAAACACTCTTACAGAATCTACGAATAAAAACCATTGATATATCACCTGCAAAATATTTGGAAATTCAACCTCCTGGATCGATCATTTGTGCATTAATATTCTTGATTCAAATAAAGATCTAATTAGTATTCTGGAGTAAAGCATTTGGGGGAAGAAGCTGATCTATATATATATCTCAAAAATCTTTTTTTTTTTTTTTTTTTTTTGAGACGGAGTCTCGCAGTCTCGCTCTGTCGCCCAGGCTGGAGTGCAGTGGCCGGATCTCGGCTCACTGCAAGCTCCGCCTCCCGGGTTTATGCCATTCTCCTGCCTCAGCCTCCTGAGTAGCTGGGACTACAGGCGCCTGCCACCTTGCCCGGCTAGTTTTTTGTATTTTTTAGTAGAGACGGGGTTTCACTGCGTTAGCCAGGATGGTCTTGATCTCCCGACCTCGTGATCCGCCCGTCTCGGCCTCCCAAAGTGCTGGGATTACAGGCTTGAGCCACCATGCCCGCCCTCAAAATTCTTAAAAAATATATATATATTTTATATATATATATATTTTATATATATATTATATATATATGTGTATATATATATTTTATATATATATTTTATATATATGTGTGTATATATATATTTTTTATATATATATTTTATATATATATGTGTGTATATATATATTTTATATATATATGTGTGTGTGTATATATATATATATATATATATATATAGAGAGAGAGAGAGAGAGAGAGAGAGATGTAGTGGTACTCACTCTGTTGCCCAGGCTGGAGTGCAGTGGTGCGATCTCTGCTCACTGCAGTCTCTGCCTCCGGATTTCAAGTGATTCTTCTGCCTCAGATTCCTGAGTAGCTGGGTTTACAGGTGTGCACCACCACACCCAGCTCATTTTTGTATTTTTATTAGATATAGGGTTTATCATGTTGGCCAGGCTGGTCTCGAGCTCCTGACTTCAAGTGATCTGCCTGCCTTGGCCTCCCAAGATGCTGGGATTACAGGTATGAGCCACCACACTCAGTCTGTTGCATTATTAATGGGAGCCACTTACTAAGATGAGACAGTATCACCTGAGAATGAGGCAAGTCACCAGGACAGGTAGTGTAATAATGCACTTCCTCCTGACAGCAGGAGATTTGGTAGAACTTCCAGCCTCGATAAGCTTCTTGTGTACCTAATGCTTGCTAGAATTTTTTCTGTCTTATTTGAGAGGATTGATCAAATGCTAAAGGAACTGAAATAGCCACAAGGAGGCTGTAGTTTCTAAATACTTTAGGTGACATTCTCATTGTCTGTTCCACCAACAACTTATTTTGAGAACATCATAGAGGATATTTTAATTTATCAGTTGGCATCTAATTCCATAAAGCAAAATTCCAGTCATCATGCTTGATATCTTCCTTTCCCTCATCTTCCACATTGAGTCTTTCACTCACTATATTTTGTCTACTTGCTTTCTAAATGTGGATCTAATACATTCACTATGAATTGGTGTCCACATATTTTATTCTAAACTCTCCTCAAAGCAGTTTGCATGGAAGCCAGAGTAAACTTATTAAAATGTCATTCTGATACACTGAGTGCCCCAAGCCATCAGCTTAAAATTGATAATGACTTTCCACTGCTCTTAGGATAAAGAACAAAACCCTGAATATGGTCCAGAAGCCACTGCATAGTTTGGTTTCCTCCCATCTCTCCAGACTCATGTCATAACACTCCAAATGCCCCTTTCTGGGCAACATTCACTCAACCCTCTTTCAGCTTCTCACAGGGCCATGGTCTCTTCTGCCATAAGGCCTTGCATATGCTGGAATAACATCTGCCCTATCCCCCTCTATCCATTAGCGAATGTTAATCTGTGTAAGTCCAGAATACTCTCCACTATTTGCGCTTGCAGAACTGCTCAAAGAAGGCTTCTGATTTTGCATTCTACCCCTCTCGGGACTAGTTGGTCCTCTAAAATGCAAATATTACAAAATAAAGTGAAGCATGAAATTAACATTTAGCATACAAATTTGCACAATTTTACTATTTAATAAGAATAGTTGATTTTTAAAGCTTACTACTTACAAAAATAATGCAAATTATTTGTTGCGGGCCACCTGCTTACTCTTTAAAACATTCCTAAGAGGTACTGCAATTTTCACTCTTATTTTTGCAGATGAAGACCTGAAGTTAAAAGAGATTAAGTAAATACTGAAGCTAATGCAAAGAGTATATGGGTAGGTCAGGAACTTGAACCTAATACATTGAGTCCATGTGTTATAACACTTCAGTTCACAAAACAATAGACAATCTATTCAACCATCAACTTCAAAATGCATGTATTGATGTATTAAATATTTACTCAGTACCTTCTTCTGAAGGCACCATTTTAAGCAGCATGTCTTTTTTGATAGTGTTCCCTTTTCAAGATTTTTGAAAGTTAATTGCTTTAAAACTGAAATGCAAGTTGAATTACCAGTGAATCTTCAGATGAATTTTAGTTGCTGTAATTTTAATTCAAGATGAATTAATAAATTCATAAATGAATTCATGAATAGGTGAAAAATGTTATAGACACTCTACAATTGATTTTTTTGAGACGGAGTCTTGCTCTGCAGCCCAGGCTGGAGTGCAGTGGCGTGATTTTGGCTTACTGCAACCTCCGCCTCCTGGGTTCAAGTTATTCTCCTTCCTGCCTCAGCCTCCTGAGTAGCTGGGATTACAGGCGTGGGCCACCAGACCCAGCTAATTTTTGTATTTTTAGTAGAGAAGGAGTTTCACCACATTGGCCAGGTTGGTCTCAAACTCCCAACCTCAAGCCATCCACCTGCCTCAGCCTCCCAAAGTGCTGAGATTACAGGCTTGTGCCACCACGCCTGGCTGACACTCTACAAGATTTTTATACTTAGTCTTCAATTTAATCCTCAAACATTGTTCTAACTCCCTTAATTTTGATGAAGAAAGTTAGACTTTAAAAATTAAAAGAAGGAAAGATGAACAACAAAATCTTGTACTGAGAAAAAGCTTAAGTGGCAGAGCAGGGTTCAGGGCTGGATATTTCTAAATTGGAAGAACACAATTTTTCTAAATTGGAAGAACGTAATTTTTCTTATCTTTTCTTGTTTTTTTTTTTTTTTTTTTTTTTTTTTTTTTTTTTTTTTTTTTGAGACAGAGGCTCATACTTTCTCCCAGGCTGGAGTGCAATGGCGCGATCTCGGCTTACTGCAACATCTGCCTCCCAGGTTCAAGCGAATCTCCTGCCTCAGCCTCCAGAATAGCTGGCATTACAGGCACCTGCAACCACGCCTGGCTAATTTTTGTATTTTTAGTAGAGACGGGGTTTCACCATGTTGGCCAGGCTGGTCTCAAACTCCTGACCTCAGGTGATCTGCCTGCCTCAGCCTCCCAAAGTGCTGGGATTACAGGCATGAGCCACCACGCCCGGCCAGGAAGAGCATAATTTTAAAGAATAACTTTATCTCTGTCAATGGAATTGAAGGTATATGCATACAAAGATGCATGGCTTTGAGTTTATTTTAAAAATGTAATTGTCTATACAGAAAATAAATGGTATAACAAATCCATTATTCTTTCTTAAAATTCTTTTAAGTTGCAAGTGTCTTTCATGTAGTGGTTATATGATTGGTCTCTAAAGTCAGAATAAAATTTAAATTCTTATTCTGTTACTTACTGGGTGAATGATCTTGAGCAAGTCCCCCTCTTTTTTTTGCAGCCCGGTTTACTCAACAGTCAATAGGAATAATGGGAGTAATCATAAGATTGTTCTAATAATTAAATGAGATAAATATTTATGTGAAGTCTAGTGAAAATGTCCTGGCTATGTTAGATTCAAACAGGTTATTCTTCAAAGAAAGTCATTTGAAATAGCTTTTTCAAACTACTGACCACCTAATTGCTAAGAAATCTGCATATGTGAGAGAAACAGTGATAAGGTTGGGTTATACTCAGACCCTATACTCAGACATATAGGGAAACTATATTTAGTTTCCTTTCACGGGGCATGACACACCCACCCTAGTGATGTTTCATAGGTGTTTCCATGTTTCCATGGTATTCTATTTGATCAAATTTCTGGTATCAAAAATGAACATTTGATGAATAAAATATAATAATATTATAAATTATATTTACAATATATATTATATACAATATTATAAATTATAGATTTTCATGGAATCTTAGATCTTTAGATTACTTATGTAAGGCCACCTTAGATGTTGTTTAGCTCACTCCTTTATCAATGAAGAGATAAAATAACTGTCTACTTTAATCAGTTTTATTTTAAACATTATGGTTTATAAAATAAAATATAAAAGGTTTTTACAAATATCTAGTAAGCAAAAATGAATTCAGCTTTCATTTAGTCTTAATCAATTTTAAATTATAGAAAATGTGCAGAGTTGATGGAAATTTCATTGCTGTTGTTTATGAAGGTTAGTAAAATAATCTAGGGTCAGGTACCAGAAGGTTTGCCTCAGTACATATTTCTTTTCTTCCTTTACTAATAGAATTCCTTAATTTTAGCAATTGCAATGCCCATCTTGAATAATGTCTATGTTTTTAAAACTTTCCTTGCAGCTAAGTGCAACTCTAAGTTTTGCCAGTGGGCTAGAAGTGGACATGAAACGTCCAACTTCTAAAATGTGTTCTTAAAGAAAGGAGACTTCCTCTCCACCTTCCTTTTACCTGTATGCTCATGGAACGCAGAAGTAACAGCAGGAACTCTAGCAAATGTGTTGTACATGAAATATTAACAAATATAGGTTGTTGTGGAAGACAAGCAGAACAACATAGTAAGAAGGTCCTAGATTATTATTGGAGCTATCACATCTATCCTGGGCTATAAATCCAGACATTTGGAAGAGAGAGAAATATATTTGTACCTTGTTTAAGTCACTATTTCACTTGTATCTGTTTTATGGCTAACAAGACCTTTGTATTCCACTTCTTATGTAGCAGTTGTTTCTTCATACCCCATAGTTACTCCCATGAATGACTAAAAACTAGTCACTTTTTTTCTGCAAAAATTTTGTAATTTCTTTAGTCCTGCCCCCCAGCTAACAAGGCAGATTATTTAGCTTTGTTGACATATGAGTCAAACATTCATAAGTATATACTAGAGGCCAAAAACAGTAACAACAAACATTCTGGTCTTATCCTCAGTTTTTCTGGTTGCATTGAGCTTTCAATGTGAAAAAATAACATTTAAGCAAACTTTAAGCTAACCATGTTTTATTCCAAATTCTGATATTCAAGTCATATAGTTAAATGTAAAAAATAAAAACACAGACTTTCTTTTTTCTTTATTAGAAGACTTGACAACCTTTCACCTTTTTATAAAACCACATGTCTTTCAAAATCAATGTCTATTTGGGATACATTTTAAATCAATGCCAGTTCAGCCCTTTCACTTACCAAAAAGACTAGAGCAGCAATGACATCACTTCCTCAAAGCTTAAAATCTACTTCAAATTCAGTAGTAAATATTGCAGATGCATTTGTTATTCTTTGGAATACAATGGAAGCAGAAGTGACAGAATTATTCTTGCAAATTGCTTTCATAAATGTTATTCCTTTGGAATTAAACATTCTTGAACTCTTTTCTGCTTTACTGATCTCTTTCATGCCACCACTTTGTTATAGTTTGGCTGTGTCCCCACCCAAATTTGTTTTGAATTGTAGCTCCTGTAATCCCTATGTATTGTGGGAGGGACCTGGTAGGGGGTAATTGAATCATTGGGGCAGATTTTTCCCATGCTGTTCTTGTGATAGTGATAAGTCTTATGAGATCTAATGGTTTTATAAAGGTCGGTTCCCCTGCACATGCTCTTGCCTGCCTCCATGTAAGACATGCCTTTCCTCCTCCTTTGACTTCCACCATGATTGTGGGGCCTCCCCAGTCATGTGGAGCTGTGAGTCCATTAACCCTGTTTTTCTTTATAAATTACCCAGTCTTGGGTAGTTCTTCATAGCAGTATAAAATGGACTAATGTATTAGTATTGCATTTCTTTACACTGTTTGGAGATTCTGATTAAATTGTCCAGGTACTCTCCACATACACTCTACTGCTTAGGGCTTTGCCTCTCCTTCTCCAAAGGATAATATCTATTAATGTAGATGAATAAGAGAGAGCTATTGTAAAATCACATGGAGAGT
Organism: Macaca nemestrina; assembly: GCF_043159975.1. Lineage (NCBI taxonomy): Eukaryota > Metazoa > Chordata > Mammalia > Primates > Cercopithecidae > Macaca > Macaca nemestrina. The sequence continues at coordinate 1,089,633 of NW_027257673.1, read as the reverse complement.
ATACAATCAGTGTATCTCAGTATTTTGATTATTTTATAATTTCATCACCCATATAAACAATCATTCCTTTTCAGATAAATTTCCTTTAAACAAGAAAAAAATAATCATGGCTATGTTTAAAAAGAAGCTTAAAATTTTCAGTGTTTATAATCCTGGGTTTTGGTCATTGTTAACATATAATAAATCACATTCTTCCAGGTGAGAAGGGCAGACATGAGCCAACATAATGAGATGATTCTGGAACCTTGTAGTCTCAAGTATGATGAGTATTGAATGTGGATTCCTCTATGTCTTAGCCCTTTCTTTGCTCAACTAGTTTATGACTTATTTTAAAAAATCAAGTACGTTCTGTGCTTTATTTTAAACATAGAAACCTTCATATATTCCAATTTGAATTGAAAAGTTTCCCGTTCAGATTTCTGAGGTTGCTTGAAATTATGGGAATGTTAATTTTTGATTATTTCAACTAATTGAAATTATTGATCAAGAACAAGGTATCTATTTCACTGCACTAAGAAAACATGTCGGATGATTTGACCAAAGCTTGAAAAGAATAGGTAGAGTGAAAGAGCCACAAAGATATACTATTCATTCAATTTAGTCTATTGTCCCCAGTTCTCTGAGTTAAGAAATAAAATATATAGAGAGAAATATACAAATGCAAAATAAGGCAAAGAAACACTATTTTTCTAAGTTACCAAATAGCAGAATCTTCAGTATACCTGAAGAGTCTCAACAGAATGGGACCTTACTTGAACATGAATTAATAAGATGTTGCAAGAATATTTCAGAATAAAAATACGCTGTGTTTAAACAACAACATCCAAGAGGCAGGCTCAGAGAAGATTGAGGACCAGACACAGACACAGGTGGGATGGAACAATCACTTATTTCCCAAATGTTCATAATGTAGGGGTATTTTTTCTGCCCAATGTGGCCTCGCAATTGAAACTGTGTAAACTCAATATTTATATTGATCCCTTTCTTGCAGTACTCACCTTCAACTTCCCTGTTTTCATCTACAATAAACAACCTACATGTAATTATGTACAGCTATTTTCAGAAGGCATTTATAAATATAAAATATTTGGTTAGACTGCAGCTGCTTCACATTAGTGATGGGAAAGTATGTCATAGAATCCAAATGAATGTGCCCTGTGCCTCCATGGATCAGCCTTTGAAGGCCCCTTTGATAATTTTCTCTAGTACCTAAAATATGATAAATTCTGCACAGTTTGCTTTAATGTATGGGGCATAAGCAAGTGTATATAGACCCACATGTTCCCAAATAACAGGTAAAATAGTTTTTGATGAGGAAAATGTGTATGTTTTATTTTATGCAATATAGTTCTTTAATTCAAGTTTTATAGGGAACAAATAAAAAGATTGCATAAAAATATAGTACTCATACTTCTATGTTTATGTCACTAATAGTGCAGATGATGGAGGAAATTTTTTATTTTTCCTGAATGAATGTAATAAAATACTATTAACTTTTGCTATAGCCTTCCTTTCTCTTCCCTCCTATCTTCTATCTATCCTTCCATCTGTCCTTCTTTCCTTCCTCCCTTCCTTCCTTCATCCTGTGTAACAGTTCCTGAATATCCACTGTATGCAAACCACTGCTCTAGTTGCTAGATTAAATAACACTGCTTAATTAAAATGATGTAATTTGTTAAATAAATGTTTAATTTAAATCCAGAAATCGTTTATCTTTTGGTTTCCATAGAGTGATTTTCTCAGAGATTCTCATACTAAACATCTTAGTCCCAGGGCCAGGTGGTTTCATGTGGAATATAAAGCTCTCATGCTCTGAAACATTGTTTATTAGAAAAATTGTTTCTTTATGCCAGTGGAATGACTTGTTAAGAGTGTAATTGTCCTTCCACAGACTACCACCCTTATTTTCTGCTTTTCCCCTAGAATTTACTGTTTCTCTTCTCTTGCTTCTGAGTTCTCAATAACTACAGCTTCAACATCAATCACTATGATGACTTTCCATCCTTGTAGAGGAAAACAAAGATGCGCTTAATTTGCATCCCAAATTGCCCCTGGCTTTTTCCACATTTGCAAATGGCTTTAATACTGCTACAGCAAATCACCCTCCCTGCCATTTTTTATTCACTAAATTGAGTAGTGTATGTGACAATTCTGAAGAAAATAGACTGGAATTGTAACAGGTCTAAAAATAAATATTTATTTTATTTTATTTTTTGTTTACCATGAGAACTCCTCTGCTGCCTTTAAATCTTGGTTAGTGGTAGCATCATTTCCCTGGTAGCCAAGGTTCAACTTCGTGTCATTTTTCTTGATTCAACTTGCCTAAGTCACAGAGTACCCAGATGTTTGGTTATCTCTACTCCTCCAAATATTTATAGCTCTGGCTAGTGACTCTTTATTCAATTTCTTGCATTAAGATCTTCAGCATTCAGATTTTTATTTCTGCTTATTTTACTTGTATCTAGAACTACCTTGTTCAGTATGGTGGACACTAACCACATTTGACTATTGATCAAATGAAGCTAGGAAAGTAATAACTCTAATTTTATTTTCCTTAGGTATAGTTAATTTAGTTTAAATAGCCACTTAAGGAGAGTGGCTACTGTATTGAACAACAGATTATTAGAGGGAATAAAATTCTATGATTTTAAAATCAAGATTACTATAATAAGTGAGATTTCTAGATGGAAACAAAAAAAAGTCCTTTTGATAAGTGAGATTGTAAAAACTGGCAAGATGTGGATTCTCTCTCCTGGAACAGGTTTAGGAAGAAAACAAGAACATCTTGGTCTTAAATCAGTTAAATCTGTACTGTCCAACACAGTAGCCCCTAACCACATGTGGTCATTGATATTTACATTAATTAAAGTCAAATAAAATTGTAAATACAGTTTGTCAGTCACAGTAGCTAGCTGCATTTGAGGCCCCATAGCCATGAGTGGCTAGGAGAGGGTAGGATGTTTCCATTACTGTGCAAAGTTAGTCCGGACATTTCTTGTCTAAAGTCCAACCGTCTTTGTTTCAGGTATGGACTGTTACCATAACCTTCTTGTTTGGAGCTCTCCTTGCAATATCTCCTCTTGAAATAAATTACAAAGCCAGATTATTTTTACTTAAGTACTGCTTGCTATAAACCAACACCAAAAAATATTTAAAAATATTCTGTTGACTAGGAAATTTTGTCATAACTTCTAACACCCAGTCTTCAAAGTTCTTCTTATTAGAACACTGTAAATGTCTTGAAATCTACAATTCTATGCTCTCCCAAGTGAATGTACTAATCAAGAACAAATGAGTACATCTGTGATTCATTTGAGACATGAGATTCATTCCAATATTCCATCATTTTCTCAAAGCATAGAAGACTTTCCACCTCACCGATCCTCACAAGGTTACCTCAATTCTGAGCCACATTTAACCCCTGTCTTTACAGGAATTCTCTGTGACCCCACTGCTTGCAGTCATCCCTATCTTTTCTTTCTCTCTGAACTTCTATAGCATGTCTGGGATAGAAAAAACCTGAGTGTGCGTCAACTCAAAATGGTTGGTAGTGTGTGTGTGGAGTGCAGTGTTGAGGGGAAGAGTGAGAGGGCTTGTAAGAAAAAGCGATAATGACCGCTGGCAATCAAAGTAATCAGTAAAGGGAGGAAGTGTGCCAGATAAGCCAACCTTGAGCACTTGCCAATCTTGTCTTATTATGAACTTTTTATTTCAACTTGCCTTGGTCACAGGGTTCCTAGATGTTTGGTTAACTGTCATTTCTGGGTGTGTTTGTGCGAGCATTTCCAGTGAGATTAGAATTTAAATTGGTAGACTGAGCCAAGCAGATGGCCCTCGTTAGTATGGATGGGCATCATCCAATCCACTGAAGCCCTGAATAGAACCAAAAGTTGGATAATGAAAGAATTCACCCTCTCTCTGCCTGATCCATGAACTGGAACATTGGTCTTCTGGTTTCAGGCTGGGACTTACCTCCTTGGCACTCATAATTCTCATGTCTTTAGACTTGGACTGGAACTACTTCCTGGCTTTCCAGGGGCTCCAGGTTGCAGATAATGGAACATGGGACTTCTCAGCCTCCATAATCACAGAAGTGAATTCCTATAATAAATCTTGTTATTTATATCTATATCTATATCATCTATCTCCTGTTGGTTCACTTTCTTGAGAGAACCCTAATATGCCTTCTCTTAGGTATTTGAATCTCCAGGTATTTATTCTTCTATCAACATTTATTAAGCTCCTATAGTGTACTAGAGACCATGTTGTAGAGGTGAAAGACAAGACCTTTCAATGAACACATTTATGTTGAAATAATGCACTGTACACTGTAGGTATAAGTCATGGTTTATTCCTATGGATTATCATGACTAAAAGAAAACCAGAAACTTAGACAAAAGGATCAGTGGAATATTCTTTAAGTTTATACATGACATCATTACATTCTAAAATAATATGGATCACATTAGAAAACCTACAAATCGCATTTAGTTTATTTATAATTGCAAACATAGAATTTCTATGAAAATTATAGCACAAGCAGTTAAATTTTAATTTCGGATAGTGAAAATTTTGTAGTTTAAATACATCTAAAATATTGTGCGGGGTATACTTATAATAAACAATTATTTGTTGTTTATATGCTATTGAAATTTACTTGGGCATCTTGAGTTTTCTTGTGTGTTGGTTTTTTGGCTAAATTTGGCCTTGTAAAAATTACAAAGAGTTCTGTTTCAGTGAGAACTCAAAAGAAGGCCGGGCACATTGGCTCACCCCTGTAATCCCAGTACTTTGGGAGGCCGAGGCAGGTGGATTGCTTGAGCCCGGGAGTTCAATACCAGCCTGAGCAACATGGTGAAATTCCATTTCTACCAAAAATACACACACACACACACACACACACACACACACAAAGAAAATAGCCGGGCATGGTGGTGTGCACCTGTGGTCCCAGTTACATGGAAGGCTAAGGTCAGAGGATTTCTTGAGCATAGGAAGATGAGGCTGCAGGGAGCCATGGTCGCGCCACCGCACTCCAACCTGGGCAAGAGAGTGAGGCCCTGTCTCAAAACAAACAAACAAATAAACAAACACACAAACAGAAAACTAAAAAGAAACCTAAGTGTGAGAAGTCCTAAACTTCAGCAATTTTTTTTTCTACCACACGCCATATAGTAAATACTTGGGATTCTGGGAGCCACAAACTCTCTGTTGCATATTATTATTAATTTTTAACAATCATTTTGAAATGTAAAAATAATTCTTAGCAAGGGGCAACATGAAAACAGCATGTTGGCTGAATTTGACCCACCAATTTACACAGAGGAATGAGCCATATTTAAATAATTAATCGGTAAGTTTTTCAGTCTGATCCTCCAGGCTCTTAGCAGTCTGATGCCAGCTTAATGTCCCTGCCCACCAGCTGTCAGTTGAAAGCCTTCCATTCTGCTTACCTGTTCTTTGAATTCACCTTGCTTTTTCCTCTTGTTAGGCTTCTGTTTTCTGGGTACCTTACTTGTCCTGCTTTACTCTCTACTTCTTGCATTTTAAAATGTGACTCATTTTTCAAGGTTCAGCTCATGTGCAGCCTCTCTGGTGGATTCCCAAAGAGATCCTGGACATTGCACATTTTATTAATATGCTTTAATGGATTATAAATGGATTTAATGGATTATAAATTCTCCAAAAGCAATGAATGCATCTTTCATGCCCTAGAACCTTACTTAGAACCTCGTACCTAGAACATTGCTATGTCCAGAAAAAAATACTCATCAATATTTTTATTAAATCCAAGAACACAATTCTTACAGTTGTCTTGATAAATTATTTCCTTTCTTTTTTTTTTCTGAGACAAGGTTTCACTCTGTTGCCCAGCTTTGAGTGCAGTGGCATGTGATCTCAGCTCACTGTAGCCTCAAACTCCTGAGCTCAAGAGATCCTCCCACCTTAACCTCCCAAGTAGCTGTGACTATAGTCACACACCAATACACCTGGCTAATTTTGTTTATTTTTTATACAGACAAGGAATCACTATGCTGCCCAGTATGGTCTTGAACTACTGGACTCAAATGATCCTCCTACTTTGGCCTCCCAAAGCGCTGGGATTACAGGAATCAGCTGCTGTACCTGGACTGATAAATTATTTTTGTTTCAATCATTCTAATATAAAAATTAAATTTAAATAATTTGAATGTTCTTTACCCTGAATGTTTCAGCCTTAACTTCCTTCCTCTTTACTTCATTGACACATGTTAAAAATGATAAGGAGACCTGGATTGGAAATTTTCTCTTGCTGATATAAAATGATACATTCTGAAGTAAGAGTTCTATATCAAAAGAGTATATCGCTAAAAATCCAAATGTCATTGGATAAATATATAGCTTTCTTAAGATTTTCAGTAGCCGGGTGCGGTGGCTCAAGCCTGTAATCCCGGCACTTTGGGAGGCCAAGACGGGTGGATCACGAGGTCAGGAGATCGAGACCATCCTGGCTAACCCGGTGAAACCCTGTCTCTACTAAAAAAATACAAAAAAAAAAAACTAGCCGGGCGAGGTGGCGGGTGCCTGTAGTCCCAGTTACTCCGGAGGCTGAGGCAGGAGAATGGCGTGAACCCGGGAGGCGGAGCTTGCAGTGAGCTAGATCTGGCCACTGCACTCCAGCCTGGGCGACAGAGCGAGACTCCGTCTCAAAAAATAAATAAATAAATAAATAAATAAATAAATAAATAAATAAAAAAGATTTTCAGTAAAGGCACCTGGAGTAAATATCATGTTCATTTACTGACAACCTGATTTGTAGAAACTGCATTTGCCTGGCTCAAAACCAACCAATTGCTCCCAGATTTTAAAGATTTCCAATAGTTCATCTCCAAATGTAAAAAAACCAAAACACACTTGGCATTAATGTAGCACTCACTGTAGGGTCATATTGGTCATTTATTTCATTTCTTTTTCATTCACTTAGAAGGCCCAGCATTGAGCTTTGCCTCATGTATTCAATAGCTGTTAAAGGGATCAGCTGCTAATCTGCTGCTTGAGTTTTCTAAACACCATAATGAGAAATGTTAGGTCTAAATACCATCATGCTCATTGCTCACACAAGGATGCTCAGCTATTTTATTCAAAATACAACTCCATTCATCACTCTGAGCAGCGATGTACAGAGAGGAAAAGAAAAGTAAACCAGGCCTCAAGGAATCCATCCAAAATGAGGTAGATATTATAAGGGAGAGAAATCCCCAAATGAAATGAAATGAAATGTTATAGTTGACTTAGAATAGTCTTTAAAACCCATTAATTTTCTTGCATGTTTGATCCAAAGCATTATTTCCAGAGACTGACCCTGAAAGAATTGCTTAAGACCAGGACTCTTGTTCTGGCCTGGATCACACACTGTTGGACATCTATATGTAGTACACCACATTATACATAGCACTGACATGTGTAAACCTGTGTGCATTTACTTTTCTAATACTTGTTCGTCTCTGGCATACTTTATATATATATGTATATATACACACATATATATAACATATATATTACATATATAACATACATACACACAAGTACACACACACAAAGTATATAAGGGCTGGATAGTATAATTGTGCAATAATGTTTTTGGTGAAAGTGGTGGCAAGTGGATTGCTTTGGCGACATGCTGGAATATGCTTCCATTGGCAGAAGTAAGGCTTTCAAAACTCGTTCTCATTTTTCTCTAGCAACTGGGAATATTAATAATTGAAGATGTGTTGGTATAAAAATAATTATAATAATCACAATGAAGTGGTGTTAATTATATCACAAGATATAAGACATATATATTATAAGATGTCATAAAATCTTTGAGATGATTGATACTTAAATGCGGCCCCCTGTGCCGCCCTGGGGCGTCACTCTCCCTGGGTTCTTGGCGGTGCTCGCTCTGCTCCACATGCTCAGCCCAGTCTCCTGCTCACCCGGAGTCGCGCCATGGGAGCGAGGACCTTGCCGCGGCACTAGACAAGGACAATGAGAAGGGGGAGCACATGGAGTCCCTGCGGAGAGGCTGGACTCTGGGCAGGAGCCTTTGCGGGCGGGCGCAGCCTCCTCTGGAAGGCCTGGTCGCTGCCAGGTGCCTGCTGCGCCCTGCGAGCTCCGCGGCGGTGGAGCTAGGCCCGCGCTGCTGGCTCTGGGCCCCGCCTGTGCACCCTCTGCCCTTTGTCCTGCCCATGAGGCCCGGGCCTCAGCTGGCCCGGGGTTCCTGAAGTTAGCTGACGATGGGCTGTCGGCTGAGACTGGGTCGTGGGCCTTGTGCTCTGGCAGCCGCGTCACCATCGCCGGGCCTTCCCGCGGTGCTGCTCGCAATTCGGGATGCCTGGGCTTGCGGTCTGCTGGGTCGCCTGGCGCTGCGAACCCCGTCACCTTCCATCGTGGCCACCGCGCTGCCCGCTGGTCAGCCCTGGTCTGCAGCTTTTCTGGGACCCCTCTGGCCCCAAGAAGACGTAACTCACATCAGCTTGTGACACCAGGGCCCAGCTGTTGGTGAGCGAGCGCTGGCGCCGTGGCTCCTGGGCTCCCCTAACCCCGTGGCCCGTGCCGCCTGCACCTCTGCCAGGGCTGCGCTGCGCAAGTGGCTCCAGCCAGCCAGCCCTAGCCCACGAGCGGGACTTTCCTCTCCCCCAGATTATCGCCCTCTGCAGGGATACAGGGCTATGGAGGACGCAGCGGACACCTTCCAAAGTTTGTGGAGACTCTTCCACCACGCCAAAAGTTTCACCATCAGCTGCAATGCCTACTGGGGCGCAGAGACCCCTCCGGCATGTGGACCAGGCAGTGTCTTTGCTGGGCACCCACAGCGCTCACCACCCCACGTGCAGACCCCTACTTCGTGTTCCTCCTCCTCCACGTTCCACATCCAAAGTTCTCTCGTCATTTCTAAGCAGGAGAAATCCAAAGAAACTGAAATTAGAGAGAGAGAGAGAGAGAGAGAGAGAGAGAGAGAGAGAGAGAGAGAGATACAGAGCCATGAGCGTATGGAAAGCATAAAACGCCCTAAAGCCAATAACAAATTTGTATTTCTTTTAAACATTCTGCACATCTCCAATGATGAATGATTTATTTATTTATTTATTTATTTTTACCACTGTCAATTCGTAATTATTAACTTCTCCGGCATTAATGAATAGAAATTGAATCACATATGGGAGTATAATTTTTATTGTATGAAGCTTTTCATATTTTAAAAAATAATTGTCCAATTTTTCTCCATGGATTAACAATTAATGGGAAATTTGCAACATTGCTGTGTTAATGTCTCCTGAGATAATTAGATGTGAATAATCTTTTATAAACAGAATTTCCTGGGTGGAATTGCTCATCTTTGGGAGCTCCATAAATAACCATGTCCCAAGAGAACTGTGAATTTGGGAACTGCAAGAACTGAGTCCTGACTCGTCCAGCCTGGAAGCTTTTGGGTGATCAATCACTCTTGCAGGTGACTTCACCGTCTTCTGTTGAAGGGCCAGTGAGAGCCTGGGGGTTTCAACCCGCAAGAGTCTTACCATTTTGGGGTTAGCATTAACAGTGAGGAACAGGCATACTTTTGTGATATTCTCCATATGTAATAAAATAGTTTCCAAAACAAAGCAAAGTGTGCGTGGTGACTATTGAGAGGACCCTTTCTATCTTTGCTGGATTCCCAGAGATTTCTGGGTTTCTTTTGGAGTCAGTAGTATTTCAATGTTAATTCTGAGCTCTTGACACCCACAATATGAGTTGCAGCCAGTGACTAGAGCTGCAGCTTGTTAAACTGATCACTGGTGGTGGAGCCTGTTTGTCCTGCTCACTTCTTAAAAGGTCGGCTTGGTCAGAGGTTAGTGCTTCCCTGCCAGAAATAAGCAGTTAGGAATCAAGTAAAGGAGTCAGCTAAAAGCATCATTACTCAGTAGTGAGGTCATAGCTAGATGGTTGTTGATCTCATTTTCTCTCTGCTGCTGATTTCAAGGCTTTATACCATGTTTTGATGTAACACAGAATGTATGCTATGAAGAACAAATAGTCTGTTAGTTTCTTGGAGCTATACTCCATTATTGGAACTGGGGACAACAATTTGAAGGACATTATTACTTAGACAGTTTAATCTGCCTTTGACTAGAATAAACTTCAAGTTCCAAGGGCTAGGTTCAGTTGTTATGCAAATTTAGATTGTTGCTGTAAAATGTACAAAAAAAAAAAAAAAAAAAAAAGGACAGGACTCTTTAGATGAAATAAGAATTTAACTGTATTTGAACCCTGTTGAAGGCCAGACAAGTTTAGGCAAAATGCCACAACTGAATATTCTGTGATGAGTCCCTTTAAATTCCAACATATCATCTATGTTGCTCAATATGACACACACACTGGAAAAGGTTGTGTATTCAGTAGTTGTTGAGTGTCGGGTTCTGTGTATGTCAGTTTATGTCAAGTTTGCTCATTGTGTTCATCAAATATCCCTTTCATGGATTTTATCTGTTGGTTCCGTCACTTATTGAAGGGAATGTTAAAATCTATATTGTAGATTAGCCTATTTTTCTTTTCGTTGTATCAGTTTCTGTAGTAAATAATTTGAAGGGATATTTTATATTTGTACATATTTAAAATTGGCATACTTTTCTAGTGACTGACATCATAAAATCTATTTTATCTCTAGCAATGTTTCTTGGCTTATGTCTGATCTATCAACAATAACATAGCAAGATGAGCTTTGTGCTGATTAGTGTTTGCAGGGCATGTTTTCCATTGTTTTGCTTGCAAAATGTCTGTATTCTTGTATTCAGATAAATTAATTAAAATGTAAAAAATAAATATATAGTATAAAAACATTAAAAAGTAAATATTCTAAAAATCCAGCCAGAGATGTTTCACTTTTAATTGAAGTGTTTAGGACCACAGCTCTCACACTTGTGTGCTAAGGTGCCCTGAGATACTGTGTTTAACTGACAGCGGCACCAGTGGATAGCTTGTGAGTATGTATATGTGCGTGTGTGTATTTGAGATGGGGGTCTCACTCTGTCCCCCAGGCTGGAGTGCAGTGGTAAGTTCTAGGCCCACTGCAGCCTCTGCCTCCCTGAGTAGCTGGGACTACAGGCATGCACCACCACACCTGGCTAATTTTTGTATTTTTAGTAGAGATGGGGTTTTGCCATGTTGCCCAGGCTGTGTATTTTTGAGGGAAACAAAGCAGCATTTGCTGGAGACCTTAAGAACTACTAGCCTGAAGCAGTTCATAGTTTCAAAAGTAATTAGAAGTACGTTTCTTTACCTTTAAGGTGGGTGTTGTTAATTACCACAATAAAAGCAAGTATTGTGCTAAAGTCAGTGTGGAATAGGAAATCAGGTCCAGTGGTTGAGATCCAGTCCGATTTTAAGATCTGAAAAGTTGTGCTGCATGTCCAACAGGCACACACATCGCATTAGCAAGTAATTGTGCTTTTGTAAGAATGAAACAAAAATACTGTATGTGTGTTTTTTGTTTGTTTGTTTGTTTGTTTATTTTTTTGAAACAGAGTCTTGCTCTGTTGCCCAGGTTGGAGTGCAGTGGCATGATCTCGGCTCACTGCAAGCTCCCCCTCCCGGGTTCACGCCATTCTCCTGCCTCAGCCTCCCGAGTAACTGGGACTACAGGCGCCCGCCGCTGCGCCTGGCTAATTTTTTTTGTATTTCAGTAGAGACGAGGTTTCACTGTGATCTTAATCTCCTGACCTCGTGATCCACCTGCCTCGGCTTCCCAAAGTGCTGGGATTACAGGCGTGAGCCATCGTGCCCAGTGGTGTGTTATTTTTTATACGTACTTGCAAATCCATCGCCAAAATAAAAATAATGAACATATTCAGCACGGATAAAAGTTGCCCCTTGCACTTTCATAATCCCAAACTTTCTGTACCTTCCTACTTTACACCCTTCCTGGCCATCAACAATCTGTAACTATAAAATAGTTTGCCTCATCTAGACATTTACATAAACAAAGTATAGCATGGACCTGTTTTTGGAGGGGTCTGGCATCTTTCACATAGCATAATTATTTTGAGATTCTGCTATATTGCAGGCATCAATAGGTCATGAATTTTATTATTGAGTAGTATTCTATTGTGAGGTTAGGTCACAACTTATGTATCCATTTGCCTGCTGATGGGTTTTTGCATTGCTTCCAGTTTTGGACTTATACAAATACATTTGCAATAAACATTCGTGTACATAAGTTCTTATAAATTTGAGTAAATATTAGGAATGTAATAGCTAATAGGTTTAGGCTTAGTTTTAAGACACTGTCACAATGTTTGCCAAAATGGTTGTACCATTTTATATTTTTATCAGCAGTATATGAGAATTCCACACTCTTGCCAACATTTTGTATGGGCCTTCTTTTAAAATTTTAGATATTTTCGTGTTTACAATAGTATTTTATTATAGTTTCATAATGCCTAAAAGTATTTAGTGTCTCTTTATGTACTTGCATGCCATCTGTATATACTTGGTAAAGTGTATGTTCACATTTTTTTTTGCTTCTTCCTTTTTTTTTTCTTTTGCTTATTTTCTCATATTAAATTTTAATAGGTTTTTTATATGCTCTGGATTCAAATCCCTTATTAGATATGAGATTTGCAAGTATTTTCTCCTTGTCTGAGTTTTCTTTTTTGTTCTCATAACACTGTCTTTCAAATAGAAGATGCTCTTAATTTTGATGGGGCCCAATTTATTAATTGTTCTTGTGCATTGTGCTTTTCGGGCTTCATCTAAGAAATTTTTAATTAATTGAATATTACAAAGATTTTTTCTGTATTTTCATCTAAAAGTTCATAGCTTGTAATACTTTATTTTATGTTTAAGTCAATGTTCCTATAAGTGACAGAGCTTTAACCCAAGTCACTGTCATGCATAGCTGGACCCAGGGGCTTATATGAAATCATCAAGAAATGTTCTTCTTTCTCTTGACAGTTTTCCTTGTGTTTTAACCTCATTTTCTGCCTCTGAAGATGACTTTCTTCTCTCTCTGTAGAGAGAAGTGCTACAAATAACCCACTTTACTTTGTCCTTGCACACCACAGTGGTAGAAAAAGCAAGAGTCCTTCCTGTTGATTCCAAAAGAAAAGTACTGAATCAGTTGCTATGATACAAGAGTAGAGTCTCTGGCCAGAGCTGGGCATCATGCTCACTTCCAGGGCTGGGGCTGGTAGGTTGTGTCAGACCCAATTGGTGCTCATTGAAATATTCCTCAAAGAAAAGAGGGGCTCAAGAGGAGAGTTCCTGAACACCCCACCAAAAAATGGCCACTACATACACACCTACAATTCCCTGCCATTTTATAAGCAACTGTTTGGGTGGAAAATGACTAGAAATTCAGTTGTCATTAACTTTCCTTTTTAATGTCAGTAGAATGAGCCATGCATTTCACATGTTGTGGGTTATGTCCATGATAGTCATTTCTGTATATTAGGTATCAATTTGGAGTATCATCTAGAGAAATACAGTATTTTGTGATGTTATCCTTCAATTAGTATTTTTAGGATAAAGAATTACAGGATGAAAGAAAAGTCTAGGATAGAAATAAAAGAATAGAGAAAATGGAAGCATGGATATACTGCAGACAATGGCCAAACAGGAAAAGTACTTGTGAAGGTATTGAAGTACATAACTGATATCACATAGACCTCCAGGAAATTACAACTACTGTCATAAGAACAAACTATCCAAATAGTCTTTGCTGATACTGAGTCTTTTCTGCTTGCAAAAGAAGTAAGAATGGTAAGGAATTGGGACATTGTTCAGATAGGCCTCAATGTGTTTATCCATTTACCTGTTGATGGGGTTTGGGAGTATTAATGAAGGATGTTAATAAATAATAATGGGCATGTTAGATAATCATCATCGATTTCTCCATTTGTTCTGAAGAAAATTTTGCCTACCTTCTTTTTTGTCAAGGGATTCGCTTTTTAATGTCATGTTTGATTCTATGGCTTACTAAACGTGTAATTGCCTATTCATGGATTCTGAAGAATTTTATAAAATGTATTTGCCAAACACTTTGAAAGCTTAGAACTTTTCCAAGAAAGAAGTTCTTTAGTGCTTTAGTGCTGCCCTGACAAATATGGTAGCCACAGCCATATGAATACTGAACACTTGAAATGCGGCTAGGCTGGACTGAGATGTGCTGTCAGGGTACAATACACACCAGATTTTGAAGAGTTAGTAGGAAATGAAATTAAACATATCTAATTAATAACTTTTATATTGGTTAGATATTGAAATAATATTTTGTATATATTTTACATGTAAATATACATTAGTGTGTATGTATATTAATATCTTCATATTAAATACTTATCAATTACAATTGGAAGAATGATGACTTTGTGGTGGAGAAATCTGGCACAAACTTGATCGTGTGCCTCCTGCTGTGATGTCCTAGGAAGAGCATAGCATTATTTCTGTGGTTTTCTTGTGAAAGATACATGACCTAAGTCTGGATGTGGAAAAACATCAGATGGAAAAAGGTGAACACATCCTTCAAAAGGAAATGCTTCTGCTCTTTAAAATTCTTAAGGTTGTGAAAAATAAGGCAAAACTGTTTGAAGATGAAGGAGCTTAAAAGACATGGCAATTAATGCAATGGGAAATCCTGGATTGGATCCCGGATTACAAACTTAAAATAAAAATGTATTTAGGGCACAACTGAGAACATTTGGATGACATTATAGCATCTGTTGATTGGACAGTAGTGCTGGGTGAATGTGGATATCCTGATATGGATGATTATATTCTGGTTATGAGAACCTCGTGTTAGTATCCTTGAGTAGGAGAGGCTACCAATAAAACGGCCATATGATGGCTGGTCTGTGGATACCAGTCAGCCGCTTTTCCCAGCTTCCTTGGCGTTTGCTCAGTGGGTTCATGGACAATGTGACGATGGTAGCAGGAGAAGATGCTACATGTTTCCAATAACATGAACTTCCCTGCACCAGTGCTGCCTACTGCCCAGATGAGTGCCCTAACTGCCGACAGTGAGCAATGCTGAGACCCTGGAAAGAGGATCTAACTTGCCTAGGCCAGACAGATTTCTGGTAATGTTGTAATAATATTCTTTCCCTTCCTTCATGGAAGTGGTAAAGAATTGCCCTCACTGGAATAGACGCATATTGGAATATGGACTCCCCTTCATATCCTTCTCATAGCATCAAATTATTTACATTTGCTGAGTTCTTATTCTCTGCTATCATACAATTACTACTGATGATGGAGCTTATTTTACAAAAAAAGAAGTGATGCCATGGGCTTCAGCCCGTATTTATTGGTCTTGTGACATCACACATCACCAACAGGAACATGACCTCATGAGAATCAGTTACTTCACCAGCTGTGAGACCCTGAGGGGTGGGGTTTCTATCCTACAAGATGTGTTAGATGACCTCAACCAAGAACCCTTATACCAAGAATGCAAGGTTCCATGTAGCAAGGATCATTGTGATGGTGATGGAGATGATGATGATGGTGAGGATGGGGATGGTGAAGGTGGAAGTGATGATAATGAAGTGATAGTTATGTCGAGGATGATGATGGTGATGATGATGGTGAGAATGGTAAAGGTGAACATGGTGATGGTGAGAGTGGTGATGGTGATGATTGTGATGGTGATGATAAGGATGGTGATGGTGACGGTTGCGGTGATAATAGTGATAGTTATGGTGAGGATAATGGTGATGATGAGGAGGATGATGGTGAGAATGGTGAGGGTGAGAATGGTGATGGTGATAATGATAATGATGGTAATGATGATAACGATGATGATTATGAGGATGGGGAGGGTAACACTAATTATTATGGTAAGGATGGTGATGGTGAAGGTGGTGATGATAGTGATAGTTATGGTGAAGATGCTGGTGCTGATGATGGTGAGAATGGTGAGGGTGAGAATGGTGATGGTGATGATAGTGATGGTGATTGTAAGGGTGGTGATGGTGATGATGGTGATGATGATAATGGTGCTGACTGGGCCATGAAGTAATGGAAGCAGAAAAGTGGCAGTTTCTAGGAATTATAGAGCCAGCTGGGAAATGCAAGGCAACTGTGGTTAGGGGTGGAAGATGTAGGGACCCTGCCTCATTTCTAGACATCTGAGGGAAGAGCAACCCTCACAGGGCTTCCAGGAACCCCTCCACCCAGCATTCCCTTCTCACCATCAGCATTGAGCTTTTCGGGTGCAGAGAAGAGTCTTCTATTCATTTTACTCTGCGGGAAGGGAAAAGGAGGAGTGCTATTTATGAACCCAGTATAACACAATATGGTCTCATCTAATGTTTGTTGGAAGAATTTTCAACTGAGGAGAGCAGGTCTCACAGAAGTCAGGTAACTTTATCTTCAGTAGCATCCAGTTGTGATTTATTGAGCAGTTACTATGGGCCAGGCAACATGCTGGGTGGTTCCTTACATGTTATCTCATGAAATCCTTACAGCAATGCAAGAAGTCAGGCATAACTACCCCATTATAAAAATTGCGGTAAAATAAACATAACATAGAATTTACTGTCTAACTAAGTTTATGTGTACATTTCAGTGACATTAAGTACATTCACAAACCAATTTCCAGAATGCTTTTCATGTTGCAAAACTACAACCCTGTAACTCATTAAAAAACAACTCCTCATTCACCACCCTCCCCAGGACCTGGTAGCCACGCTTCTCCTGTCTGTCTGTATGGATTTGACTACTCTAGGTACCTTGGAAAGGTGGAATAATAGAGCATTTGTCTTTTTTGTCTGGCTTATTTTGCTCAGCCTAATGTCCTCAAGGCTCATTCTTGATGCAGCAGGTGTCAGAATCTCCTTCCTTTTCGAGGCTGAACAATATTCCACTCTATGCATAGACAGCATTTTGTTGATCCATCTATCCATCCATGGACACTTGTGTTGCTTCCACCTTTTGGTTATTGTGAATGATACTGCTCTGAACATGATTGTGCAAATATCTCTTCCAGGCTAGCCACATTATACAGAGGAGCATAGAGAGATTCTGGGAGGACGGATGACCTGCCCGGGGCCCTTGGTGAGGTTCTAGTGGAGGATCTCCCAGACCCCACAGGCAGAACTCCTCTCCTTACCCCACTGCCTTTCTTAGTACCTGCCTCCTGTCCCACCACACAGTGCCCACTCCCTTGTACGACTTGCTAAGGCCTCTTGATCCCTGAAAGTTCAGGGACAGGAACTAGTGGGCACAACCACAGTCACCCACTTCTCTGTTCCCTACTGCAGATTCTGTACCAAACAATACACGACAATGACCTGCTTTCCACTCTTTCACCAGATGTGGATGAGGTGCCTACTGCATGCCAGGCATGTGTGGGCACTGGACGGAGACCCCTGGGAAATGAGAAGATGTGAGATCCTCAAGGCCAGGGGTATCCCTTTCACTTGCTGCTGCCCTGTGAGGGACAAAGGGGAACCCTGAAGGATTGGAGAAGTGCACGAGTGACCTAGCTCAGATGATGATATCACAGTAGCCCTGTTTATGATCACCTATCATATGCCAGGCATTGTGCGAAGTACTTTGCACACATTACCTGCTGTGAAGCTTAGAGATAACTGTTATATCTCCTATGTTACAGGGGAGAAAACTGATGCCCAGAGAGGTGAACCAGGCTTTCCCAGGTCTTGCAGCTAGTCTCTGGGATGTGAATACACGTGGTCTGACTCAGTGATCCCCTCATCCTCTTGGTTTTTGCCCTTGCAGCCCTCTAGCCTGTCCCCAGGGCCCTGCACCCTTGGTCACTGCCAAGATGACCTGGACATGGGCTCAAGCAAAGGCAGCAGCCCCAGCGCATCTCCATTTGATAGGGAGGCACCCCAGACCCTCCCTAAACACAGGATCCCTGGGCTGCAGGTGGTGCAGGTGTTGGCTGAACCACAATGCATCCATTTTGGAGGATGCACCCTAGGACGAGCAGCAGCAGGAGGTCTCCCTGCCCAACAACTTGTAGTGGTACCTGAGAACAAGGGAGTAGAAGAAGGAGGCTTTGGACACAGGTGTGGAGAAGCCCAAGGAGGAAGAAGAAGACTTTGCTGCTGGATGGTCTTAAGAACCCCCTCCCAGAAAAGGAACTTTGGGCCTCATATGCAGGGCTGAGGTGAAAGTGCTCCCTATTTTCTAGCCTGGAACTACTGCAAACCTCAGTGTGACATCACAGGATCTCATTTCCCTATTTGCAAAATGGGATTATATGGGGGTTCCAATAAGACACTGGACCCGAGAGCAGTTTGAGAATTGTAAAGAAAGGTACAGTGAGGGGATAATTATTATCAATGGACCATTGCTCGTCCAATAGGTAGTGTTCTTTAGCAAATATCTGAAGGTAAAATATGATTTGTTGAGGAGGTTTGCAGCAGCTGAGGCCTTCAAGAGGCTTTTCTGTCTCCCTTCAAAGCTGGTCTCTGACAGGGACCTTCTTGGTGCTACCCCTGGGCCCCTCATTCTTTGTGCAGGCTTCTCAGTGTTCTTACTTCTCTTGCATCTTGTGGTTCCCCTGGTGGATGGCGTGCTCCATCTTCACTCAGAGCTAACTGCATGTCCTTCAGGACCAAGTCCCTCGTGCGGCACCCACTGCTCCCTCACCAGGATTCAAAACCTTCTGTGACTGACCTCTGCTGACCTCCCAACTTTATCCCTCTCATTCTTCCTGCTCCTCCAGTTCCATGCCTGTGCCGCTCAATCCTGTGGCTCACACTCTCACCCAAGCTGTTCTCCTCCATCAGGATGTCCTTGGCTCCCGTGTCTGCTGGGCAAATTTGTGCTCATCCTTCCAAATCCTGCACAGATATCCTCCTCTGAAAGCTCTTCCTGAGGTCACAGCCTCCTGGAACAAGGTAGTCCTTGCTTCTCTGCTGCCTCTGGGTTTTGTGCCTTTATCACTTTGCTGTGGCTGCCTGCCTCCTGCTGAAGGGAGGCACTTTGGCTTTACTCACCTCAGTATCTCCTGGGTCCAGCTGGGTCTCTAGCCTGACCCAGAATTGGTGGTCATCCAGGGTATAGAGAACTCACAAGGACCCAGGAATGTTTTGCAAATAATACCACCCTCCCACACTTCTCCAATGTTTACTTTCTAAGCTCTTTTACTCTTTGACATTCAAATTTCTAAACGGCCTGTATGTATTTACAAAGCCTGGGAAAATGCCTTCAGCGGACACACACACCCCACTGGCAGAATGTATTTGCATTGACTAGGATTATGGATGAAATTCAGCTTCCTGGCAAATGAATCACTTGCCATTGGCTGAGCATCTGCTAAGTGCCAGATACTAAGCTGTGATCTCTATAAAGAGACATGAACTACTGACTCAGTCCTTGACCCCAAAGAGCTCAGAATCTAGTGAGCTTGATTGCTTGTAAGTTAGAGATAGTTCAGAGCAGAAGCTCAGGAAGGAGAAGAGAAGTAACGTGGACACACTAGAGGCAGTGACAGCCACACAGCCGTCTGGGCACACTGAGTGACGCAAATAGCTTAGGTTGCTTTGGCAGCCCATGAAGGTATCACAGTTTCCTATTGCAGCATCTCAGTGATGATTTTGTCATGCTGATCTCTGCAAAGCCCCTCTGTGCAGCAGTCCAGGATGGTGGCAGCCATGCTGTGGAGAAAAGGGCAGTGACCAGGACTACAGGCTCAGAGCTGGCACCCTGGTCCACCTGAGAATGGGAGCCCTTCATATGTTCTCTGCCTCTGTGTTCAGGCTGGGGGTCCTGGCCTAGGAAGGGAGATACCCCCCATGCTGGGTCAAAAGGACACACCCCCGGGAAGACACTCCCTCTTCTTTCTGGGTCATTTCTGTCTCTGCAGTGAATGGTGCCATCAGGCACATCCTCTCTGCTGGTGTTTCAGAGGACAGGTGTTTCTGCTCATGGCCTGAGTCTTCAGATGAGGGGAGAAGTAGCACACTCCTGTGCTCTGCTGACTAAGGCAGAGAGGCCTGTCACCCCATCAGAATGAATGCCAGACCAATGGCTAAAATAAAATTGTTTCCAACATTCAAAGGGACCACCTTCATTCATCTACAAATACTTTTCCTTTTCTTTTCTTTTGAGTCTTACCCTATTGCGTAGGCTGGAGTGCAATGGCATGATCTTGGCTCACTGCAACCTCCGCCTCCTGGGTTCAAGTGATTCTCCTGCCTCAGCCTCTTGAGTAGTTGGGACTACAGGCACCCAGCACCACATCTGGCTAATTTTTGTATTTTTGGTAGAGACAAGGTTTCACCATATTAGCCAGGCTGGTCTCAAACTCCTGACCTTGTGATCCACCCACATTGACCTCCCAAAGTGCTGAGATTACAGGCGTGAGCCACCATGCCTGGCACAATTTTTTTTCTATAAAACCACCTATTCCACTCAAAGTAAGGTAAATGATGCATCATGCCCAGCTGGCAACATGGGCCCTATCTAGAAAGCAAGTGCCCACCACCATGGTACAGTGCTGTGCAGTGCCTGTGTGGTGCTGAATCTTGGGAGTAGCTCCGATCCTCTGAACCACAACTACAGGGACCTTAGACATAAGCAAGAATCTCTGGTGACCAGGCCTGTCGGCAAGGAGATACTAACTCTGTCCTGGGGTTCTGCAGGGAGGTCAGGCCAGTAGAGAGGTGCTGAGACCCATGTGTGGTCTCTCCCACTCCCACCCATGCTGTGTAATGGGGGCGACCACACACCCAATCTGCCTGGGAGGGTCCTAGTGCACCCATTGCCTCGCTGAGTTATGAGTGGTGCTGCCTCTCACATCTCACCAGTATCTCATTTGAAGGACAAATTATCTCTTCCCCTTCCCCACCCTGTGGACCTCCGTTTCCTCATGTGCAGGTGGGGGATGATATGCTTACATGGTTATACACCGGGGGTATCGATGGGCTCCATCTGTCAATGCCCCACATCCAGCGACCACCTGGAGCACACCTGCAGTTCACAAGCTGGGCTTCCTGCTATAGTGAGGGGAACAAGCACTGCCTGGAGCCAGGGAGCATCTCTGAAGGAGGTGTTGGAAAGGACCTGTTCCAGAATTTGGGCTTGTATTGGGGACTTGAGGGAGGGTTGAAGGAAGCCTTTGCTCCAGATTGGATGCTGTCAGAGGCAGCGTGGATTCTATCACCTGGCATCTTCCTCAATCTTACCTAGAAGGAAAGAAGACAAGACCAACGCTAACTGCAATTGACAAAGAGGTTGTGGTCATGACACAGACACGGTGGGGGGGTGGGGTGTAAGGTCATTTTTGTACATGTTTTGCATAAGTTGAGCCATGATAGTTACCAAGTGACCTTGCTTTGTCTTGACCCCTCATGGTCACAGAGCGACCTTGTCTGATGCTGACAACATGTGCAGTTCAACAGGAGAACACCTAACCTGGCCAGCAGCAGCTGCTGTCCTCCCGAGGCCTCACTGTTCCTCCACTGGAGACGACTGCTGACCATGGGAGGTGTGGAGTGGGAGGGGAATGTGCTGTGGGTTTTGTTTGCATAGCAGAGGAAGGGGACTCTGATGCCTTCAGCTCTGGCCATCCTGAGTGCTGTGATCTGCCTCCCCTGCTTCCTACACCTCCCGCAATCCCGCCACGCTGCTGCAATTACTGCCAACTCACAGTGCCTTCTAAGGGCCCCAGCGTCTCTGGGGCACCCCTTCTCCCCTGGGAGGGAAGCAAGGTGCTCATGAAGGTCTCACGTGGAGGATGCTGAAAGGCTGTGGAGAGGCCTTCTTCAGTGTCAAAGTCTGGGATTCCAGCTTCAGCCTCAGGCTGCAAGTGCGTGTGCTGAAGTGACAGTTTCTGCTCTCATTCTCTCTCCTGTCTGGTCAGAGAAAGTTAGGGAGAGTCCACTCTCTGGGGGAGGCAAAGTCTCTGGAGAGGTGGCCTTTCCCTGAAGTGGGAAAGGCTGGGCATGGGAAAGCAGGGGCCTGGGCTCTGCCTACTGCTTGCTGAGAGCCTGGGCACAACGCTGCCCTCCCTGGGCTCCTGTTCCTTTTCTCTGTATGATTAGGTGGAGGTGGATGGAATTCCGCTTCTACTCCCAGTCCTTGGGCACCATATCAGGTACTCTCACAATTATGAACCCATCTGGTCCTCGAAACATGCCCCAGAGATGGATCTGTCAACCCCACATTGCAAATGTTTGCTCTAAATCCCATACTCTGGAGTCAGAAAGAGCTGGATTTGGCCTCAGCCACTGACGGTTGCTTGCTGTGTGACCTTGGACAAGTCACTGCCCTTCTCTGAGCCTCACAACACACATTTACATAGGGGAAGAATAATACGTCCCTCTCAGGCTGTTGTGAAGCAGAGCTAATGGGTACATTGCCTCAGGCACATTGCAGGTGCTCAAAGTGTTGGTCTTTCCTTCTCTTTCTAGGTCTCCATTTCCTCATCTATACAGCAGGGAGCAGCTCAGTCCTGATTATAAATAAGACAATAGGTGAATGCACTCAGTAAGCCCAGGGGTGGGGATGCATGGAGAAGCTTCTTGCAAGGGTGAAGAATGTGTTCTCTGAGCCCTGTGCTGAGGGGCAGGTGAGAAGACAGCAAGCCCAGAGACTGAGACCTACAAAATGCCCCCTGCAAAGCGGGAGGAGGAGCAGTGTTCTCAGCAAGCAGAGGCAGCATCCTCAGTGCTTGCAGGAGGAGCAGGACTGCTTGTGCTTGCTCAGGTGGGTGACAGACAAGGTTCTTAGGCATCTGCTGGGTGTCAGGTGCTGCACAAGCATCATCTCCTTGAATTTAATCTTTCCATCATCCTTTAGAGGTGGACATTACAGGGGCAAAGTGGGATTGAAACACAGGTCCCCTGAGCCTGTGCATTTTCTACAAGGCAACTTGGTTCACATGCAATAATAGGATCCAAAAATGCACCTGCTATGCTGTGCACACCTGATTTCATAACATCCTCACAATCTGCAAGGTTGGTATGTTGTCCCCATTTTATGGATGAGGAAACTGAGGCTCAGAGAGGCTGAATAATTTGCTTATCTTTCCAGAGAACTAAAGGGAAGAGAGTTGCTATAGCTGTGGGGCCTTCTATTCCTGGCAGGAAGTGCCCAGTGCCCCAGGCCATTCTGACCCTAGTGCAGACAGGAGAAAAGGCACATCAACAAATCCAGCAGCAAGGTTCCACTGAGGGCCTCCCTGGCCTTTCCTTGTGCTAGTGCTGAGGGAGAAACAGCCTTGCTCCTGCACCTCCCATGGCTCCCTGCTGCCCCCAGGATAAAGGTCAGAGTCCTCAGGTCTGTGTTTGAGACCCTCTATGGTCTGGTCTCACCTGCATTTCCAGCCAAATCCTCCACCACAGTCCCCAGGGCAGCAGCCATGGCCACCTGATCCATCCTGCCATCCTGCCTTGGCTCAGGCTGTTTCCTCTGCCTGATGCCCTCCGTCCCTTCTCTCTCATGCCTCAAGGCCTGGTGCAAATGCTTCCTATACTCTAGAGCCTGAACTGGTCCTGCTTCCACTGCCAGGGCAGAATCCATTCCTCTCTACCCTCTTCTCTGAGTCCCTCTCACACTGTGTGCCCAGGTGTGTCCCCAGCAGCTCTTGAGCGACCAGCTGTGTGAGAGCTGTCTCCACACCTGGCCTAAGAAGTTTTTCAAGGACAGTGGCATCTTTCTCTCCGTATTTCCATCCCCAGGACTTAGCAAATGCAAACAATGGTAGTGCTGCTGGAACAGAAGAGAATAAAACTGAATTGAACTGTAGCAGATGCCCAGGCTGAAGGCTTGCTGGCCCAGGGGCACAGATGACTACCCCAGGGGTAAGGAGCACTGGCTTTGGAATCATCCCTGGGTTCAAGACTGGACTTCTCCACTGGCCAGCTCTGCAACTTTGGCCAAGAGACTTAGCCTCTCTGTTTCTCAATTTCCTTAGCAATAAACCAGGTTGGTAATATCAACCTAGTAGGTACGTGGTGAAGATTGGATGAGTCCATGCTTATAGAGAGTGCAGTGCATGCCTGGCACTTGGTGAGCCCTCAGGAAATGGTAGGGATCACTATTAGTTTTATTTGCAGAGATGGTATGTACAGTGTATAGACATCAGGAGCTGGTATAAACTTGGATTGGTCCAAGTCTGCAAGGAGTATACCATCCAAGAACTTGGATAATCCAGGTGCAATATCATCAGTACTTTCCAATTACACAGCAATGGACTTGGCTGGGCTAGTGGCATCAGAGTATCCTGGGAAGCTTTAGAAATCCAGCATCCTAGAATCCCTCTCACAGAGTCTAGGATGGTCTAGATTTTGCATAAGCAAGCCCCATGTCTCTGAAGTACAGAAAGGCTTAGCTGTTTGTTTATCCAAATGGGTTTTCAAGGTTTGGAATCACTGGAAGGCAACTCAGAGGAGATAAGCCTTGCAGACCAGGATTTATTTATTTATTTATTTATTTATTTATTTATTTATTTATTTTTGAGGTGACAGATTTATTAATTAGTTTTATTTAATCATTTAACAATATAAACATAACAAAACATCACATTGTACCCTATAAATATATACAATTATTTTTTCAATTAAAATAAAATATAAATTTTTAAAAAAAGAAATGAAAGAGGAGACATTACTACCAACCTTATAGAAATAAATGCTATGAACAACTATTTGCTAATAAACTAGATACTTGAGATGAAAAACAAGTTTCTAGAAAGATGCAAAACTACTGAAACTGAGTCTAAGAGAAATAGGACATCTACATAAATCTATAGGAAGCAAAGAGATTGAATTAATAAACTAAAAATTACCCACAAAGAAAACCCTAGGCCCTTCACCACTGATTCCATCAAACATTTGAAGAAGAATTAATATCAATTCTTCACAAAGGTTTCCAAAAAATAGAAGAGGGAACACTGCCCAACTCATTCCATAAGGCTAGTATTACCCTGATACCAAACCTAGGCAAAGACATCACAAGAAAACTACAGCCCAGTATCTTTTTACCAATACAGATGCAAAAACCCGCAAATCAATACTAGCAAATGGGATCCAGTAATATATAAAAAGATGCACGTACCATGAAAAATGAGATTTATCACAGGATAAATGCAAGATTGGTTTTACATCCCCAAATCAATTTTTTTAAATTATTATTATTATTATTATTATTATTATTATACTTTAAGTTCTAGGGTACATGTGCATAACGTGCAGGTTTGTTACATATGTATACTTGTGCCATGTTGCTGTGCTGCACCCATCAACTCGTCAGCACCCATCAACTCGTCATTTACATCAGGTATAACTCCCAATGCAATCCCTCCCCGCTTCCCCCTCCCACCTCCCCATGATAGGCCCCAGTGTGTGATGTTCCCCTTCCCGAGTCCAAATGATCTCATTGTTCAGTTCCCACCTATGAGTGAGAATATGCGGTGTTTGGTTTTCTGTTCTTGTGATAGTTTGCTAAGAATGATGGTTTCCAGCTGCATCCATGTCCCTACAAAGGACACAAATTCATCCTTTTTTATGGCTGCATAGTATTTCATGGTGTATATGTGCCACATTTTCTTTTTTTTTTTTTTTTTTTAAATTTATTTATTATTATTATACTTTAAGTTGTAGGGTACATGTGCATAACGTGCAGGTTTGTTACATATGTATACTTGTGCCTTGTTGGTGTGCTGCACCCATCAACTCGTCATTTACATCAGGTATAACTCCCAATGCAATCCCTCCGCCCTCCCCCCCCTCCCCCCTCCCCATGATAGGCCCCGGTGTGTGATGTTCCCCTTCCTGAGTCCGAGTGATCTCATTGTTCAGTTCCCACCTATGAGTGAGAACATGCGGTGTTTGGTTTTCTGTTCTTGTGATAGTTTGCTAAGAATGATGGTTTCCAGCTGCATCCATGTCCCTACAAAGGACACAAACTCATCCTTTTTGATGGCTGCATAGTATTCCATGGTGTATATGTGCCACATTTTCTTAATCCAATCTGTCACTGATGGACATTTGGGTTGATTCCAAGTCTTTGCTATTGTGAATAGTGCCGCAATAAACATACGTGTGCATGTGTCTTTATAGCAGCATGATTTATAATCCTTTGGGTATATACCCAGTAATGGGATGGCTGGGTCATATGGTACATCTAGTTCTAGATCCTTGAGGAATCGCCATACTGTTTTCCATAATGGTTGAACTAGTTTACAATCCCACCAACAGTGTAAAAGTGTTCCTATTTCTCCACATCCTCTCCAGCACCTGTTGTTTCCTGACTTTTTAATGATCGCCATTCTAACTGGTGTGAGATGGTATCTCATTGTGGTTTTGATTTGCATTTCTCTGATGGCCAGCGATGATGAGCATTTTTTCATGTGTCTGTTGGCTGTATGAATGTCTTCTTTTGAGAAATGTCTGTTCATATCCTTTGCCCACTTTTTGATGGGGCTGTTTGTTTTTTTCTTGTAAATTTGTTGGAGTTCTTTGTAGGTTCTAGATATTAGCCCTTTGTCAGATGAGTAGATTGCAAAAATTTTCTCCCATTCTGTAGGCTGCCTGTTCACTCTGATGCTAGTTTCTTTTGCTGTGCAGAAGCTCTTTAGTTTAATGAGATCCCATTTGTCAATTTTGGCTTTTGCTGCTGTTGCTTTTGGTGTTTTAGACATGAAGTCTTTGCCCATGCCTATGTCCTGAATGGTACTACCTAGGTTTTCTTCTAGGATTTTTACGGTATTAGGTCTAACATTTAAGTCTCTAATCCATCTTGAATTAATTTTCGTATAAGGAGTAAGGAAAGGATCCAGTTTCAGCTTTCTACTTATGGCTAGCCAATTTTCCCAGCACCATTTATTAAATAGGGAATCCTTTCCCCATTTCTTGTTTCTCTCAGGTTTGTCAAAGATCAGATGGCTGTAGATGTGTGGTATTATTTCTGAGGACTCTGTTCTGTTCCATTGGTCTATATCTCTGTTTTGGTACCAGTACCATGCCGTTTCGGTTACTGTAGCCTTGCAGTATAGTTTGAAGTCAGGTAGCGTGATGCCTCCTGCTTTGTTCTTTTGACTTAGGATTGTCTTGGCAATGCGGGCTCTTTTTTGGTTCCATATGAACTTTAAAGTAGTTTTTTCCAATTCTGTGAAGAAACTCATTGGTAGCTTGATGGGGATGGCATTGAATCTATAAATAATCTTGGGTAGTATGGCCATTTTCACAGTATTGATTCTTGCTATCCATGAGCATGGTATGTTCTTCCATTTCTTTGTGTCCTCTTTTATTTCACTGAGCAGTGGTTTGTAGTTTTCCTTGAAGAGGTGCTTTACATCCCTTGTAAGTTGGAGTCCTAGGTATTTGATTCTCTTTGAAGCAATTGTGAATGGAAGTTCATTCATGATTTGGCTCTCTGTTTGTCTGTTACTGGTGTATAAGAATGCTTGTGATTTTTGCACATTAATTTTGTATCCTGAGATTTTGCTGAAGTTGCTTATCAGCTTAAGGAGATTTTGGGCTGAGACAATGGGATTTTCTAAATATACAATCATGTCATCTGCAAAGAGGGACAATTTGACTTCTTCTTTTCCTAACTGAAGACCCTTGATTTCTTTCTCTTGCCTGATTGCCCTAGCCAGAACTTCCAACACTATGTTGAATAGGAGTGGTGAGAGAGGGCATCCCTGTCTTGTGCCAGTTTTCAAAGGGAATTTTTCCAGTTTTTGCACATTCAGTATGATATTGGCTGTGGGTTTGTCATAAATAGCTCTTATTATTTTGAGGTACGTTCCATCAATACCGAATTTAATGAGCGTTTTTAGCATGAAGGGCTGTTGAATTTTGTCAAAAGCCTTTTCTGCATCAATTGAGATAATCATGTGGTTCTTGTCTTTGGTTCTGTTTATATGCTGGATTATGTTTATTGATTTGTGAATGTTGAACCAGCCTTGCATCCCAGGGATGAAGCCCACTTGATCATGGTGGATAAGCTTTTTGATGTGTTGCTGAATCCGGTTTGCCAGTATTTTATTGAGGATTTTTGCATCGATGTTCATCAGGGATATTGGTCTAAAATTCTCTTTTTTTGTTGTGTCTCTGCCAGGCGTTGGTATCAGGATGATGTTGGCCTCATAAAATGAGTTAGGGAGGATTCCCTCTTTTTCTATTGATTGGAATAGTTTCAGAAGGAATGGTACCAGCTCCTCCTTGTACCTCTGGTAGAATTCAGCTGTGAATCCATCTGGTCCTGGACTTTTTTTCGTTGGTAGGCTATTAACTATTGCCTCAATTTCAGAGCCTGCTATTGGTCTATTCAGGGATTCAACTTCTTCCTGGTTTAGTCTTGGAAGAGTGTAAGTGTCCAGGAAATTATCCATTTCTTCTAGATTTTCCAGTTTATTTGCATAGAGGTGTTTATAGTATTCTCTGATGGTAGTTTGTATTTCTGTGGGGTCGGTGGTGATATCCCCTTTATCATTTTTTATTGCATCAATTTGATTCTTCTCTCTTTTCTTCTTTACTAGTCTTGCTAGCAGTCTGTCAATTTTGTTGATGTTTTCAAAAAACCAACTCCTGGATTCATTGATTTTTTGGAGGGTTTTTTCTGTTTGTATCTCCTTCAGTTCTGCTCTGATCTTAATTATTTCTTGCCTACTGCTAGCTTTCGAATGTGTTTGCTCTTGCTTCTCTAGTTCTTTTAATTGTGATGTCAGAGTGTCAATTTTAGATCTTTCCTGCTTTCTCTTGTGGGCATTTAGTGCTATAAATTTCCCTCTACACACTGCTTTAAATGTGTCTCAGAGATTCTGGTATGTTGTATCTTTGTTCTCATTGGTTTCAAAGAACATCTTTATTTCTGTCTTCATTTCGTTATGTACCCAGTAGTCATTCAGGAGCAGGTTGTTCAGTTTCCATGTAGTTGAGCGGTTTTGATTGAGTTTCTTAGTCCTGAGTTGTAGTTTGATTGCACTGTGGTCTGAGAGACAGTTTGTTTTAGTTTCTGTTCTTGTACATTTGCTGAGGAGTGCTTTACTTCCAATTATGTGGTCAATTTTGGAATAAGTACGATGTGGTGCTGAGAAGAATGTATATTCTGTTGATTTGGGGTGGAGAGTTCCGTACATGTCTATTAGGTCTGCTTGCTGCAGAGATGAGTTCAATTCCTGTGTATCCTTGTTAACTTTCTGTCTCGTTGATCTGTCTAATGTTGACAGTGGAGTGTTGAAGTCTCCCATTATTATTGTATGGGAGTCTACGTCTCTTTGTAAGTCTCTAAGGACTTGCTTTATGAATCTGGGTGCTCCTGTATTGGGTGCATATATATTCAGGATAGTTAGCTCTTCCTGATGAATTGATCCCTTTACCATTATGTAATGGCGTTCTTTGTCTCTTTTGATCTTTGATGGTTTAAAGTCTGTTTTATCAGAGACTAGTATTGCAATCCCTGTTTTTTTGTTGTTCTCCATTTGCTTGGTAAATCTTCCTCCATCCCTTTATTTTGAGCCTATGTATGTCTCTGCATGTGAGATGGGTCTCCTGAATACAGCAGACTGATGGGTCTTGACTCTTTATCCAGTTTGCCAGTCTGTGTCTTTTAATTGGAGCATTTAGTCCATTTACATTTAAGGTTAAGATTGTTATGTGTGAACTTGATCCTGCCATTATGATATTAACTGGTTATTTTGCTCGTTAGTTGATGCAGTTTCTTCCTAGCCTTGATGGTCTTTACATTTTGGCATGTTTTTGCAATGGCTGGTATCAGTTGTTCCTTTCCATGTTTAGTGCTTCCTTCAGGGTCTCTTGTAAGGCAGGCCTAGTGGTGACAAAATCTCTAAGCATTTGCTTATCTGTAAAGGATTTTATTTCTCCTTCACTTATGAAACTTAGTTTGGCTGGATATGAAATTCTGGGTTTAAAATTCTTTTCTTTAAGAATGTTGAATATTGGCCCCCACTCTCTTCTGGCTTGGAGAGTTTCTGCCGAGAGATCTGCTGTTAGTCTGATGGGCTTCCCTTTGTGGGTAACCCGACCTTTCTCTCTGGCTGCCCTTAAGATTTTTTCCTTCATTTCAACTTTGGTGAATCTGGCAATTATGTGTCTTGGAGTTGCTCTTCTCGAGGAGTATCTTTGTGGCGTTCTCTGTATTTCCTGGATTTGAATGTTGGCCTGCCCTACTAGGTTGGGGAAGTTCTCCTGGATGATATCCTGAAAGGTGTTTTCCAACTTGGTTCCATTTTCCCCCTCACTTTCAGGCACCCCAATCAGACGTAGATTTGGTCTTTTTACATAATCCCATACTTCTTGCAGGCTTTGTTCATTTCTTTTTCTTCATTTTTCTTTTGGTTTCCCTTCTCGCTTCATTTCATTCATTTGATCCTCAATCGCTGATACTCTTTCTTCCAGTTGATCGAGTCGGTTACTGAAGCTTGTGCATTTGTCACGTATTTCTCATGTCATGGTTTTCATCTCTTTCATTTCGTTTAGGACCTGCTCTGCATTAATTACTCTAGCCATCAATTCTCCCACTTTTTTTTTCAAGATTTTTAGTTTCTTTGCACTGGGTACATAATTCCTCCTTTAGCTCTGAGAAGTTTGATGGACTGAAGCCTTCTTCTCTCATCTCATCAAAGTCATTCTCCGTCCAGCTTTGATCCGTTGCTGGTGATGAGCTGCGCTCCTTTGCCGGGGGAGATGTGCTCTTATTTTTTGAATTTCCAGCTTTTCTGCCCTGCTTTTTCCCCATCTTTGTGGTTTTATCTGCCTCTGGTCTTTGATGATGGTGACGTACTGATGGGGTTTTGGTGTAGGTGTCCTTCCTGTTTGATAGTTTTCCTTCTAACAGTCAGGACCCTCAGCTGTAGGTCTGTTGGAGATTGCTTGAGGTGCACTCCAGACCCTGTTTGCCTGGGTGTCAGCAGCAGAGGCTGCAGAAGATAGAATATTGCTGAACAGCGAGTGTACCTGTCTGATTCTTGCTTTGGAAGCTTCCTCTCAGTGGTGTACTCCACCCTGTGAGGTGTGGGGTGTCAGACTGCCCCTAGTGGGAGATGTCTCCCAGTTAGGCTACTCATGGGTCAGGGACCCACTTGAGCAGGCAGTCTGTCCCTTCTCAGATCTCAACCTCTGTGTTGGGAGATCCACTGCTCTCTTCAAAGCTGTCAGACAGAGTCGTTTGCGTCTGCAGAGGTTTCTGCTGTGTTTGTTATTGTTTACTGTGCCCTGTCCCCAGAGGTGGAGTCTACAGAGACAGGCAGGTTTCCTTGAGCTGCTGTGAGCTCCACCCAGTTCGAGCTTCCCAGCGGCTTTGTTTACCTACTTAAGCCTCAGCAATGGCGGGCGCCCCTCCCCCAGCCTCGCTGCTGCCTTGCAGGTAGATCACAGACTGCTGTGCTAGCAATGAGGGAGGCTCCATGGGCGTGGGACCCTCCCGGCCAGGTGTGGGATATAATCTCCTGGTGTGCCCGTTTCCTTAAAGCGCAGTATTGGGGTGGGAGTTACCCGATTTTCCAGGTGTTGTGTGTCTCAGTTCCCCTGGCTAGGAAAAGGGATTCCCTTCCCCCTTGCGCTTCCCAGGTAAGGCGATGCCTCGCCCTGCTTCAGCTCTCGCTGGTCGGGCTGCAGCAGTTGACCAGCACTGATTGTCCAGCACTCCCTAGTGAGATGAACCCAGTACCTCAGTTGAAACTGCAGAAATCACGGTCTTCTGTGTCGCTCGCGCTGGGAGTTGGAGACTGGAGCTGTTCCTATTCTGCCATCTTGCTCCGCTCCCCCTGCAGACCAGGATTTAAAATGGCAGAGAGCATGGTGCAGCCAAAGGCCCAGAGAAGGGAGGAGGAAGGGGTTTTCCTCAGTCCCTGGAGGAGACCACCCTGGTTGGAGAAGTGGAGCACAGGGTCAGAGAGGGATGCTGCAGCTTTAACATGGGGCTCCTTGAATTCCCATCATGGAGTTCAGATTTTTTCTGATTGGCAAGTAGGATCTATTGATGGTTCTTGAGCAGAAGAGTGACATGAAAAAAAGAAATGCTCAGAGCATATACTGGTGAATAGATGCAAACGGGAATGGGGAACATATTGAAGGAAAGAAGGATTGAGGTCTGACTTGGGCCCTGTGGCAGAAATACATGTCCCTGCCTGCCCTATGAAAGGTCTTTCTGCCCCTGGCCTTGGTTGAATCAAGGTCAGGACGGAAATTCGTGGAGCCAGTGTTCTGGATTCCTCAATGCTGACCACAAACCGTGTAAAATAGGGCAGGGAACCCTGTGGCAGAGGCTCCCCTGTGAGTTTCTAGAGCCCTGGACAAGGCAGTGCTAAGTTTGCAGACAGCCCAGGGGAAGGGCAAGTTAGGGCCCAAGTAACCCAGGAAGTGCCCAGGTCAGATAATGAGCTCACTGGTGATTCTGCAGGTGGTTCAAGTTTTCATTGCCCTGCACATCCCAGAGAAGAGCAGACCTAGGGTGGTGGCAGGTGGGCAAGAACAGGCTTTGGAGGCCTGATAAGTGAGGCTTGGGGCAGGGAGGGGAAAGTTTTACTCATTCATGTGTTTGTCTGTGTGTCCATTTATTCTAGCTACGCAGACTTTCCATGCACCTGCTTACTTTCACCTGCTGTGATGGCCACTGGGTAATGAGGTACATTTGGCCCTTGCCTGTTGAGACACCCAGTTCCAGGGGCAGAAAGACCTCTCGTAGAGCAGATGGGGACATGAGCTCCTGCCACAGGGCTCAAGCCAGCCTTCCAACCTTCTTGACATCAATACAATCGCCATTCCCTTTTACATCAATTCACCATGATATTCCCTGAACATTTCTTTTTTCATGTCACTCTTCTGCTCAAGAACTATCAATAGATCCTACTTGCCCATCAGAACAATCTGAGCTCCAACACAGGAATTCCAGGAGCCCCATGTTAAAGCTGCAGCATCCCTCTCTGGCTCTGTCCTCCCCTCCCTGGGGTAACTGCAGAATAAACACTAACATGTAAGTGTAGTCAGTGCTACATTCAGGGAAGCACAGCAGGGCTCTGACCCTAGCTAGGGAGTAAGAAGGAGCTTCTCGAAGAGGTGCCTAACACCAGGCTATGTCCTGGAGCATTCTCCAAGGAAGAACAGGGAGAAAGAACAGCTTGGGGAAAGGCTATAAGCTTCAAGAAACACCACCACGTCCCAGGATTGGTCTAGGGCAGATGTGAATAGGGCTTAGAACAGGGAAGAAAGGTGCCTAGATGGCTGGGTAGGTGGGGTTTGGACTGCCCTGGAGCTCAGGGGAAGGCCCAGTGGGTTGAATGGAAAAGAATACAGCTCCAGTTTCCACAGAAAGATTTTATTTATTTATTTTTTCTTTTTTTTTAAATGTATTTATTATTATTATACTTGCAGTTGTAGGGTACATGTACATAACGTGCAGGTTTGTTACATATGTATACTTGTGCCATGTTGCTGTGCTGCACCCATCAACTAGTCATTTACATCAGGTATAACTCCCAATGCAATCCCTCCCCCCTCCCCCCTCCCCATGATAGGCCCCGGTGTGTGATGTTCCCCTTCCTGAGTCCGAGTGATCTCATTGTTCAGTTCCCACCTATGAGTGAGAACATGCGGTGTTTGGTTTTCTGTTCTTGTGATAGTTTGCTAAGAATGATGGATTCCAGCTGCATTCAAGTCCCTACAAGGGACTCAAACTCATCCTTTTTTATGGCTGCATAGTATTCCATGGTGTATATGTGCCACATTTTCTTAATCCAATCTGTCACTGATGGACATTTGGGTTGATTCCAAGTCTTTGCTATTGTGAATAGTGCTGCAATAAACATACGTGTGCATGTGTCTTTATAGCAGCATGATTTATAATCCTTTGGGTCTATACCCAGTAATGGGATGGCTGGGTCATATGGTACATCTAGTTCTAGATCCTTGAGGAATCGCCATACTGTTTTCCATAATGGTTGAAGTAGTTTACAATCCCACCAACAGTGTAAAAGTGTTCCTATTTCTCCACATCCTCTCCAGCACCTGTTGTTTCCTGACTTTTTAATGATTGCCATTCTAACTGGTGTGAGATGGAATCTCATTGTGGTTTTGATTTGCATTTCTCTGATGGCCAGCGATGATGAGCGTTTTTTCATGTGTCTGTTGGCTGTATGAATGTCTTCTTTTGAGAAATGTCTGTTCATATCCTTTGCCCACTTTTTGATGGGGCTGTTTGTTTTTTTCTTCTAAATTTGTTTGGGTTCTTTGTAGGTTCTGGATATTAGCCCTTTGTCAGATGAGTAGATTGCAAAAATTTTCTCCCATTCTGTAGGTTGCCTGTTCACTCTGATGCTAGTTTCTTTTGCTGTGCAGAAGCTCTTTAGTTTAATGAGATCCCATTTGTCAATTTTGGCTTTTGCTGCTGTTGCTTTTGGTGTTTTAGACATGAAGTCTTTGCCCATGCCTATGTCCTGAATGGTACTACCTAGGTTTTCCTCTAGGGTTTTATGGTATTAGGTCTAACATTTAAGTCTCTAATCCGTCTTGAATTAATTTTCATATAAAGAGTAAGGAAAGGATCCAGTTTCCGCTTTCTACTTATGGCTAGCCAATTTTCTCAGCACCATTTATTAAATAGGGAATCTTTCCCCATTTCTTGTTTCTCTCAGGTTTGTCAAAGATCAAATGGCTGCAGACGTGTGGTATTATTTCTGAGGACTCTGTTCTGTTCCATTGGTCTATATCTCTGTTTTGGTACCAGTACCATGCTGTTTTGGTTACTGTAGCCTTGTAGTATAGTTTGAAGTCAGGTAGCGTGATGCCTCCAGCTTTGTTCTTTTGACTTAGGATTGTCTTGGAGATTCGGGCTCTTTTTTGGTTCCATATGAACTTTAAAGCAGTTTTTTCCAATTCTGTGAAGAAACTCATTGGTAGCTTGATGAGGATGGCATTGAATCTATAAATTACCTTGCGCAGTATGGCCATTTTCATGATATTGATTCTTCCTATCCATGAGCATGGTATGTTCTTCCATTTCTTTGTGTCCTCTTTTATTTCACTGAGCAGTGGTTTGTAGTTCTCCTTGAAGAGGTCCTTTACATCCCTTCTATGTTGGATTCCTAGGTATTTGATTCTCTTTGAAGCAATTGTGAATGGAAGTTCATTCATGATTTGGCTCTGTGTTTGTCTGTTACTGGTGTATACGAATGCTTGTGATTTTTGCACATTAATTTTGTATCCTGAGACTTTTCTGAAGTTGCTTATCAGCTTAAGGAGATTTTGGGCTGAGACAATTGGGTTTTCTAAATATACAATCATGTCATCTGCAAAGAGGGACAATTTGACTTCTTCTTTTCCTAACTGAAGACCCTTGATTTCTTTCTCTTGCCTGATTGCCCTAGCCAGAACTTCCAACACTATGTTGAATAGGAGTGGTGAGAGAGGGCATCCCTGTCTTGTGCCAGTTTTCAAAGGGAATTTTTCCAGTTTTTGCCCATTCAGTATGATATTGGCTGAGAGGTTTGTCATAAATAGCTCTTATTATTTTGAGGTACGTTCCATCAATACCGAATTTATTGAGCGTTTTTAGCATGAAGGGCTGTTGAATTTTGTCAAAAGCCTTTTCTGCATCTATTGAGATAATCATGTGTTTCTTGTCTTTGGTTCTGTTTATATGCTGGATTATGTTTATTGATTTGCGAATGTTGAACCAGCCTTGCATCCCAGGGATGAAGCCCACTTGATCATGGTGGATAAGCTTTTTGATGTGTTGCTGAATCCGGTTTGCCAGTATTTTATTGAGGATTTTTGCATCGATGTTCATCAGGGATATTGGTCTAAAATTCTCTTTTTTTGTTGTGTCTCTGCCAGGCGTTAGTATCAGGATGATGTTGGCCTCATAAAATGAGTTAGGGAGGATTCCCTCTTTTTCTATTGATTGGAATAGTTTCAGAAGGAATGGTACCAATTCCTCCTTGTACCTCTGGTAGAATTCAGCTGTGAATCCATCTGGTCCTGGACTTTTTTTCGTTGGTAGGCTATTAATTGTTGCCTCAATTTCAGAGCCTGCTATTGGTCTATTCAGGGATTCAACTTCTTCCTGGTTTAGTCTTGGAAGAGTGTAAGTGTCCAGGAAATTATCCATTTCTTCTAGATTTTCCAGTTTATTTGCGTAGAGGTGTTTAACTCTGATGGTAGTTTGTATTTCTGTGGGGTCGGTGGTGATATCCCCTTTATCATTTTTAATTGCGTCGATTTGATTCTTCTCTCTTTTCTTCTTTATTAGTCTGGCTAGTGGTCTGTCAATTTTGTTGATCTTTTCAAAAAACCAACTCCTGGATTCATTGATTTTTTGGAGGGTTTTTTGTGTCTCTATCTCCTTCAGTTCTGCTCTGATCTTAGTTATTTCTTGCCTTCTGCTAGCTTTCGAATGTGTTTGCTCTTGCTTCTCTAGTTCTTTTAATTGCGATGTTAGAGTGTCAATTTTAGATCTTTCCTGCTTTCTCTTGTGGGCATTTAGTGCTATAAATTTCCCTCTACACACTGCTTTAAATGTGTCCCAGAGATTCTGGTATGTTGTATCTTTGTTCTCATTGCTTTCAAAGAACATCTTTATTTCTGCCTTCATTTCGTGATGTACCCAGTAGTCATTCAGGAGCAGGTTGTTCAGTTTCCATGTAGTTGAGCGGTTTTGATTGAGTTTCTTAGTCCTGAGTTCTAGTTTGATTGCACTGTGGTCTGAGAGACAGTTTGTTATAATTTCTGTTCTTGTACATTTGCTGAGGAGTGCTTTACTTCCAATTACGTGGTCAGTTTTGGAGTAAGTATGATGTGGTGCTGAGAAGAATGTATATTCTGTTGATTTGGGGTGGAGAGTTCTATAGATGTCTATTAGGTCTGCTTGCTGCAGAGATAGAAAGATTTTATAACACTCAGAATTACCCAAAGAATTGGCAAGTGTGTGTCTGTCAGACAGAGGTTATAGTTCTTAATAGGGTGGGGAAAGAAAGGCAAAAATCAGACCGGAAAAGAAAAAGGGTTCACCCATCAGAAAGATCTGTGACTGCATAAAAGAAACAAATGAATACATGATCAGCCTCAGGAATAATTAGAGGAATGCAAATTAGAGCAACAAGAAACAGTGTTTCACCCATAACATTAGCTGCATTTTGTAAAGATGACATAATAAAAATAACAATAGGTGGTGTTGGCAGAATGTGGAGGAACAGGGCTCTTCCTTACACTGCTGATGGGGATAGGAATGGCAGCAGCTTTTGAGAGGGCCACATGGCACTGTGTGTGAGTGCCTTCACAGGGTGACACCCTTGGATTTGGCAATTCCACATCTAAAAATGGTTCATTTATTCTAGGATTTTTTTTTTTTTTTGAGTCAAGACTTCCCTACGTTGCCCAGGCTGGCCATAAACTACTGGCCATGAGTGATCCTCCCACCTTGGCCTGCTGCATAGCTGTGATTACAAGCATGAACCATGGTGCCTGGCTTTACCCTAGGAATTTATCCTGAGGAAATAATCAGACAAGCATTCCAAGCTGTACTTAGAGAAGGGTATTTATTGTTGCATTGATGATGGTAGGTAAGATGTGGGAAGAATCTGAATGTCCAGCAATAAGAGATTGGCTAAATAATTGTGCTACAGCTAGGCAAGGGGCTGGCTTATGGCCATTCAGAGCACTGACGCTCCTGATTGAGTCAAATCTCCCGTCAGTGCTCTCACACACCACACACCTCCCTCCTTTGCAGCATAAATGACTGTCATAATTTTACACTTGTGAACTTATTTGATGAATTTTTAGATCCCTCATTAGATGCTAAGCTGCATGGAGGTAAGGAGTATACTATGTTCATTATTGTGTCCTCCATGCCAAGTTAAGTTCCTGGAACACATTACACTCTCAATATTTGTTGTTAGATGAATGACCAAGTCTGTTTCTTAGTATGGAAAAATGTTTGAAATATGCAATTCAGAGAAAGAGCAGACTATGAAACAACATGAATGCTGTACTACACACTGCTCATTCCCTCCTCTCTGGATCTTCTTTGGAGGATCACATCATGCCCACTTTCAGTAAATAAATTATGATTGATCCAAAGTCAATCATGACAATGCTATTCTCTGCTGCTAGGGATGGTCATGAGATCAGGTTTTGGCCTATCTAAACACAGATTTCCAGACATAAAGAGAAATCCTCTGGGGGTCACCTCTGAAGTCCTTGCTTTCCTAATAAAAGTGCAGAAGTGACTGCTTTTGCTGGCCTTAAAAACACATGTAGTGGTTGGAGCTGCAGTAGCCATCTTACAACCATGAGCAAAATTCCAATAGACTCACAAAGATGCTGGCCTAACACTGTTGAACCAGTGAACCACACCCAGGAACCGTAGATACTCTAACTATGTAAGAAAAATGAACCTGTATTTGTTTAAGTGACTGAACTTTCAGATTAATGCACTCCCAACAGATACAGAGCATGATCCCATGTATACCCGTATGTAAAAATATGAACAAAAAAATTAAAGTGATTATCTCTAGGTGGTAGGATTCTCCTTCATATTTTTTTATTTTATAAAGTTTTCCCAAATGACACGTAAATAATAATCAGACAAATTTTTCTGTACCTTCAGAAAATAAACATTTGTACTAATTTTTTTTAAATAAACAAAA
Organism: Macaca nemestrina; assembly: GCF_043159975.1. Lineage (NCBI taxonomy): Eukaryota > Metazoa > Chordata > Mammalia > Primates > Cercopithecidae > Macaca > Macaca nemestrina. The sequence goes on along the minus strand of NW_027257673.1, from coordinate 1,051,049 downwards.
TATTGGGCCCCCAGAAGGTACTTCACTACCAGATGATAACTTAGTTAGCCACAACGGAGATGAACACTTGTGGGTATCCTGGAAGACAGGTCCAGCCGCAGTGAGAGGTCCCCTCCAGAACAGTATGTGTTTCCAAACTCCTGAGGGAGGCAGGGCAGACCCCAGGGAAGTAGATGAGAACCTGAGTGAGGCTCTGCGGGGAGAGAGGATGTTCCTCAGCCCTCACAAGGACATGTCAGTTTCACCTGAGATTAGGCCCCGGCCTTGGCTGGGCAGCCTGCCAGGCAGGTTCTCAGCGGCATGGGGTGATAGCAGGAGGAGGGGAAGCCTGGCAAGCTGGGGCAGCTCTGGGGTCTTCAGGTGGGGCTGTCTCGGGAAGCAGCTGTGTTGGCTGTAAACACAGATTTATAGGAAGCAGAGCTTAGCAATCTCTCCTACCACAAACCTGGACTATCAGGGATGTTTCCATAGCAGCATCCACACCAGTGAGGAATCTGGACGTGACCTATGATCCTCTCTCCCGCTGTTCCTTTTCTCTTAGAATGGGACAGAGCAGCTAGTGTCCTGTAGTGACTCCAGTTTGCTGCTCTCTTCCTTTCCTTCTTCCTCCTGCCCTCAGTCTCCTCTGCTTCCTTCACCTTTTACATGAGGAAGCTTAAGTCACCTGCCTGAGCCTGAGCTTCTCATCTAAATCACGGAGTGCCAGTCAATGCCTCCCTTCCTCTTCCCAGGGAGCAACTTCAGTGTTCCCTGCCTGCTGTGGGGAGCTAGACACTGCCCCTTATTCCCTGTGGGACCATCCACAGCCCGTTTCCTCACCCCTGTAATGGGACAGCAGTCCTGTCTGCCCACTTGGTAGTGCTGATTCCAGGCCTGGGTCCCTCCTGAGAAAAATCTCCAGTGTGGTTGATACGGTGGGTGTTTGTGCATGTGGAGGGGTGGAGCATCCATATAGCCATTTACAGACCCCATCTTTCCTCTCTCCCCATGCTTATTGCATTTCAGGAATCCCTCTCCTTTATGCCAAGAAACATAAGACATTTTCAGATCCATCATCTCATTGAGACTCACATCTCCTTGAAGTTGGAGTTATTGTCACCCTTTTACTGATGATTAAACTGAGGCTCAGAAAGGGGCAAGTCATTGCCCAGAGTTCTACTGTGAATTTATAGTCAACCTGGGATTAAGATGCATGTTCTGGATTCCTGCTGGAGTCCTGGCCCATCTGCAGCCAAGGCCCATCTTTCTGCTCCCATGAGGCCCCCTTCCCATTCCTTTCCTCCCCATGACAGCCACTGTCACTACCACCCAGAGCCTGTGCTCACTGTCACACCACCTCTCGCTGCATCTGTGCTGGAACCCACCATGTCCATCAGATGGATTTTCCTAAATGGTGGTTGGGCTCCAAATCCATTCCCCCAAGACTGCCACAAATTGCACTACAGGGGGCCTCAACTGTAGGCGTTTCTGGTCTAGAGAGAGAGATGGTCCCATAGAAATGTCAACATCACTTGGAAAGAGGAGAGTGGAAACACAGGAGAAAGTTCAGGAAGTGACATCAGGAGGAGGTGGCCCTTAAGTTGGGTCTTGAGGGATGTGTGAGAGTTACTGGGAAAGGAATGCTGAGAAGGGCATTCCAGGAGGAAAGATCAGCATTCTCCAAGACTCAGACTGGTCTGGTGGCTGCAGTGTAGAGCTGGGGGTCACTATCTGTGTAATTACTTTGCAGTGTGAGGATTCATCTCACAGAGTTAAACCTTTGTTTTAATTCATCAGGTTGGTAACACTCTTTTTACACAATCCGCAATGGAACATTCCTAAGCCCATTGAGGCCTATAGTGAAAAATCAGAATATCTTCAGATAAAACCTAGAAAGAAGCTATCTGTGAAACTGTTTCATGATGCATGGATTTACCTCAGAGAGTTAAAGCTTTATTTTGATTAAGCAGGTTGGAAACCCCTTTTGTGTAGAATCTGTGAAGGGACATTTGGGAGCCTATTGAGGCCTATAATTAAAAACTGAATGCCCCAGATAAAACTCAGAAAGAAGCTATATGTGACCCCACTTTGCCCGGTGTGGATTAATATCACAGAGTTAAACTTTTCTTTTGACTCCGCAAGTTGAATACACTCTTTTTGCAGAATCTGCAAAGCGACATTTCCAAGCCCATTAAAGTCTATAGTGAAATACTGAATAACTCACAATAAAAATTGGAAAGAAGCTATCTGTGAAACCGCTTTGTGAGGTTTGGATTTATCTCATGAAGTTAAACCTTTCATTTGATTCAGCAGGTTGGAAACACTCTTTTTGTAGAATCCGCAAAGGGACATCCGGGAGCCCACTGAGGGCTATGTTGAAAAAACAAATATTCCCAGAGAAAAACTAGAAAGGAGCTATCTGTGAAACCGATTTGTGATGTGTGGTTTCATCTCACAGAGTTACACCTTTCTTTTGTTTGAGCAGGTTTAAAACACTTTTTTTTGTAGAATCTGCATAGGGACATTTGGGAACCTAAAAAGGCAGAATTTGAAAAACCGAATATTCCCTGATAAAAAGTAGAAGGAATCTATCTGTGAAACTGCGTTGTGATGGGTGGATTCATCTCACAGAGTTAAATCTTTCATTTGATTAAGCAAGTTGCAAACATTCTTCTTGTAGAACCTTTGAAGGGACATTTTGGAGCCAATTGAGGCCTATAGGGAAAAACTGAATATCCCTTGATAAAAACTAGAAAGAAGCTCTCTGTGAAACTGCTTTGTGATGTGTGTATTCATCTCACAGAGTTGAAACATTCTTTTCATTCAGCAGGTTGGAAACACATTTTTTGTAGAATCTGCGAAGGGATATTTGGGAGCCTATTGAGGAAAGTAGTGAGAATCCTAATATATCACGATAAGCACTAGAAAGAAGCTATCTGTGAAAACACTTTGCGATGTGTTGATTCATCTCACATACTCAAACTTTTCTTTTGATTCAGCGGGTTGGAAACACTCTGTGGAATGTGTGAAAGAATCTTTGTGAGCTCAGTAAGGCCTATAATGAAAAACGGAATACCTTTGATTAAAAACTAGAAACAAGGTATCTCTGAAACCACTTCATGATGTGTATGTTCATCTCCTAGATTTAAATATTACTTTAGATTAAGCAGGTTTTCCACACTCTGTTTGTAGAATCTGTGAAGAAATTTGGAAGCCTACAGAGGCCTAGTGTAGTAAACCCAGTACATCCTGATGGAAATTAGAAAGAAGCTGTTTGTAAAACCTTTTAGAGATGTGCAGATTCACTTAACAGAGTTAAACTTACCTTTTGATTCACCAGGTTGTAAACACCATTTTTGTAGAATTTCAAATGCACATTGAGGAGTTTATTGAGGACTATAGTGAAAAATGGAATATCCTGATAAAAAGTAGAAAGAAGCTAACTGTGAAACTGCTTTGCTATGTGTGGATTCTTATCTTAGGCTGAAAACTTTCTTTTGATTCAGCAGGTTGGAAACACTCTGTGTATATCTGTGAAGGGACATTTGGGAGCCCATAGAGGCCTAGAGTGTAAAACCTAATACCTCAAATACAAACTAAAAAGAAGCTGTCTGTGAAACTGCTTTGCAATGCATGGATTCTTCTAACAGAATTAAATTTTTTCTTTGATTCAGCAGGTTGGAATAACTCTTTTCGTAGAATCTGCGAAGAGACATTTGAGAGCCCATGTAGGCCTATAGTAATAAATTGAATATCCCAAGTTAAAAGCCTGAAAGAAGCTATAGGTGAAAGTGTTTTGCAATGCGTGGATTTATCTCAATGTTAAACTTTTGTCTTTTTTCAGCAGTTTGGAAATGCTCTGTTTGGATAATATGCAAAGAGACATTTTAGAGCCCATTGAGGCCTATAGTGAAAAACTAAATGTCCCTTGATAAAAACTAGAAGAAAGCTATCTGTGAAACTGCTTTCTGATATGTGGATTCATGTCACAGAGGTAAACCTTTCTTTTGATTCAGGAAGTTGAAACACTCTATTTTTAGAAGCTGCAAAGGGACCTTTGGGAGCCCACTGAGGCCTATGGTGAAAAACCAAATATCCTTCATTAAAAACTATAACGAGGCTATCTGTGAAACCACTTGGTGATGTGTGGGGTCATCTCAGATACTTAAAACTTTCCTTTGATTCAGCAAGTTGGAAGAACTTTTTGTAGAATCTGCGTTAGGAATTCGAAAGCTCATTGAGGCCAAGAGTGGAAAATTGAATATACCAGGATAAAAAATAGAAAGAAGCTATCTGTGAAACTGCTTTGTGATTTGTGAATTCATCTCACATAGTGAAACCTTTCTTTTGATTCAGCATGTTGGAAATACTGTGTTTGCAGAATCTGTGAAGGGACATTTGGGAATCCATTGAGGCCTTTATTGAAAAACAGAATACTACTGAAAACAACTAGAAAGAAGGTGTCTGTAAAACTGTTTTACAATGTTTGGATTCATCTCATAGAGTTAACCTTTCTTTTGATTCAGCAGGTTAAACAAACTCTTTTTGTAGAATCTGCCAAAGAATACATCATAGCCCATTGAGGCCTATAGTTGAAAACCAAATATCCTTTGATCAAAACAAGAACAAAGCTATCTGTGTAACTGCTTTTTGATGTGTGGATTAATCTCACAGAGTTAAACTTTTCTTTTGATTCAGCAGGTTGGAAACACTAGGTTTCTATAATCCGCAAAGGGACTCTTGGGAGTCCATTGAGTCCTATAGTGAAAAACAGAATATCCTTCTATAAAAACTAGAAAGAAGCATCTATGAAGCCACTTTGTAATGCGTGGATTTTTCTCATGGAATTAAACATTGTTTCATTTCAGCATTTTGGAAACATTCTTTTTGTAGAATCTGCAAAGGAACTTTAGGAACTCATTGAGGCTTATTGTGAAAAACCAAATATCTCTGGGTAAAAATTCGAAGGAACCTATCTTTGAAATTGCTTTGTGATGTGTGGCTTCATCTCACAGAGGTAAACCTTTCTATTGATTCAACAGGTTGGGAACACTGTTTTTCTTAGAATCTGTGAAGGGACATTTAGGAGTCTATAGAGGTCTAGATTGTAAGACCAAATATTGCACCATAAAATCTAGAAAGATGCTATTTGTTAAACTACTTTGCAATGTTTGGATTCATCTCAGAGTTAAACTTTCTTATGATTCAGCAGTTTAAAACACTATTTTTGTAGAATCTGTGAACGAACACAGCCCATTGAGGCCTGTAGTGAAAAAACGAATATCCCATGAAAAAAGTGGAGAGAAGCTATCTGTGAAACTGCTATGCAATATGTGGATTTATCTCACAGAGTTAAACCTTTTGTTTAATTCAGCAAGTTGGAAAATATCACATTTTAGAAGCAGCAAAAAGACATTTGGGAGCCTTAGAGGCCAAGGGTGGAAAACAGAATATCCTCTAATAAAAACCAGAAAGAAGCTATCTGTGAAATGGTTTTGCAATGTGTGGATTCATCTCACATAGGTAAACCTTTCTATTGATTCAAGATGTTGAAAACACCTTTTCAGTGGAACCTGTGAAAGTACATATTGGAGCCTGTTAAGGCCTATAGTGTAAAACCAAATATCCTTTTATAAAAACTAGAAGGAACCAATTTGTGAAACCTTTTTGCGATGTGTGGATTCATCTCCCAGTGTTAAATCATTCTTTTGATTGTGCAGGTCAGAAACACTGTATTTATACAATCTGCAAAAAAAAATTTTGGAGACCATAGAGTCCTAGAGTGGAAAATAAAATATCCCCCAATAAAAGTAGGAAGAAGCTATTGGTGAAACCAATATGCAATGTGCGTATTAATCTCAAGGAGACAAACCTTTCTCTTGATTCAGCACTTGAGAAACACTCTTTTTGTAGAATCTGTGAGAAGACATTTTGGAGCCCAGTGAGGATAACAGTAAAAAGCTGAATATCCCACGATAAAAACTAGAAAGAAGCTTTCTGTGAAACTGCTTTGTGATGTGTATTCATCTCACCCAGTTAAACCTTTATTTGATTCCAACCTTTATTTGGAAACACATTGTTTGTAGAATCTGGTAGGAACATTTATGTGTCCATTGAGGCCTACAGTGAAAAGGTAAATATCCCCTGATAAAAACTAGAAAGAAGATATCTGTGAGACCGTTCTCCACTGTGTTGATTTATCTCACAGAGTTAAATCTTTCTTTTGATTCAGCGAGTTGGAAACACTCGGTTTGTAGAATCAGTGAAGGGACATTTGGGAGTCTATTGAGGCCTATAGTGAAAAATTGAATATCCTTAGATAAAAATGAGATAGAAGCTTTCTGTGAAACCGTTTTGCAAATGTGTGGATTCATCTCACAGAGTTAACCTTTGTTTTGATTTAGCAGGTTGGAAACACTCTTTTTGTAGAATCTGCGAAGAGACATTTGGGAGTCCATAGAGACCTATAGTGGAAAACCAAGTATTTCTGAATAAAAATTAGAGAGACGCTATCTGTGAAGTTGCTGTGTGATATGTGGATGGATCCATCTCACAGAGTTAAATCATTCTTTTGATTCAGCAGGTTGTAGTCCATCTTTTTGTAGAATCTGCAAAGGGATATTTGGGAGCCCATTGGGGCCTATAGTGGAAATCTGAATATTTGCCAACAAAAAGTAAAAAGAAGAAATCTGTGAAACTGCATTGTCATGTGTGGATTCATCTTAAAGAGTTAAACCTTTATTTTGATTCAGCAGATTAGAAACACTCTTTTTGTAGAATCAGGGAAGGGACACTTGGGAGCCCACTGAGGCTTACAGTGAAAAACTCATATCCCTAGATAAAAACTAGGAAGAATCTATCTGTAAAAATGCTTTTCGATGTATGGAATCATCTCAAAGAGTTAAACCTTTCTTTTGATTCAGCAGTTTGAAAATACCTTGTTTGTAAAATCAGAAAATAAGATATTTGGGAGCCTATGGAGGCTTATTATAAAAAACAGAATATCCTTTGATAAAAACCAGAAAGAAGCTATTGGTGAAACTGCTTTGTGATGTGTGCATTTATATCACAGTTAAACCTTTCTTTTGATAGAGCAGGTTGAAAACACCCTGGTTATAGAATCTGTGAAGGGACATCTGGGAGCCCATAGAGGCCTATAGTGAAAAAGTGAATATTTCTTTTTTCTTGTTTCTTTTTCTTTTCTTTCTTTCTTTCTTTTTTTTTGAGACAGAGTTCCACTCTTTCACCCAGGATGGAATGCAGTGGCGCTATCTCGGTTTACTGCAAGTTCCACCTCCCAGGTTTATGCCATTCTTCTGCCTCAGTCTCCCAAGTAGCTGGGAGTACAGACGTCCGCCACCATGCGTGGATAATTTTTTTGTATTTTTAGTAGAGACAGGGTTTCACTGTGTTAGCTAGGATGGTCTTGATCTCCTGACCTCGTGATTTTCCTGCCTTGGCCTCCCAAAGTGTTGGGATTACAGGCCTGAGCCACCGCACCAGGCCTAAAACTGAATATTTCTAAATAAAAACTAGAAAGAAGATATCTATGAAATTGCTGTGCAATGTGTGGATTCATCTCACAGAGTTAAACCATTCTTTTGATTCAGCAGTTTGGAAACACTCTTTTTGTACAAACTGAAAAACCATTTGAAGTCCATTGAGGCTTATAGCAAAAAACAGAATAGACCCAGATATAAACTTGAAAGAACCTATCTGGGATACTGCTTTGGGATGTGTGGATGCTTCTCACTCAGTTAAATATTTCTTTTGATTCAGAAGTTTGGAAACATACAATTTGTAGAATCTGCTCAGGGACATTCGGAAGCCTATAGTTACCTAGAGTGAAAAACCAAAAAATCCCAGAAGAAAACTATGAAGAAGCAATTTGTGAAACTGCTTTGCGATGTGTGGATACATGTCACCAAGTTAATCTACTCTTGTGATTAAGCAGGTTGGAACACTCTGTTTGTAGAATGTGTGAAGGAACATTTGGGAGTCCATTTAGGCCTATGTTGAAAAACAAAATATCCCCTGATAAGAACTAAAAAGAAGTTATGTGTGAGAACACTTTGCAATGTGTGCATTTATCTCAGGGAGTTAAACATTTCTTTTGATGTAGTAGGTTGGAAACACTCTGTAGAATCACTGAAGGGACATTTCAGAGCCCACTGAGGCCTATAATAAAAAACAGAATATCATTTGATAAAAATGAGAAAGAAGACATCTGTGAAACTGCTTCACAATGTGTGGATTCATCTCACAGAGTTAACCTTTCTTTTGATTCAGCAGTTTGTTAACACTCTTTTTGTTGGATATGCAAAGGGATATTTTGGAGCCCATAGAGACCTAGAGTGCAAAACCGAATATTTCTTGATAAAAACTAGAAAGAAGCTATCTGAGAAATAGCTTTCCAATAAATGGATTCATCTCACAAATTTAAACCATTTGATTGATTCAGCAGGTTGGAAACCCTTTTTTTGTACAATTTGCATAGGGACATTTGGGAACCAAATGGGGCCTGTAGTGAAAAATTGAATATCACTAGATAAAATCTAGGAAGAAGCCATCTGTAAAACTGCTTTGTGATGTTTGAATTCATCTTACCAACTTAAACCATTTTTTTTGTTCAGCAGGTTGGAAACACTCTTTTTGTAACATCTACAAAGGGACATTTAAGAGCCCATTGAGGCCTATTGTGAAAACCAAAATATACTCTTATAAAAACTAAAAAGAAGCTATCTGTAAAACCATTTTGTGATGTGTAGATTCATGTCAAATAGTTAAACCTTTCTTTTGATTCAGCATGTTGTAAACACTATTTTGCCAGAATCTGTGAAGAATCTTTTGGGAGCCCACTGTGGTCATTAGTGAAAAACAGAATATTTCTGGATAAAAACTAGAAAGAAGCTATCGGTGAAAACGCTTTGCAATGTGTGAATTTATCTCACAAAATTAAACCTTTCTATTGACTCAGCAGGTTTGAAACCCTCTTTTTGTAGAATCTGCAAAGGGACATTTGGAACCAAATGAAACCCGTAGTTTATCCCTGGATAAAAACTACAAAGAAGCTATCCATGAAAATGCATTGTGATGTGTCAATTCATCTCACAAAGTTAAATCTTTTTTTATTCAGCAGGTTGGAAAGACTTTTGTAGCATCTTCAAGTGGATATTTAAGAGCTCATTGAGGCCTATTGTGAAAAATTGAATATCCCCTGATGAAAACTATAGAGAAACTAATTTTGAAACCACTTTGCACTGTGCCGATTCATGTCAAAGAGTTAAACGTTTCTTTTGATTTAGCAGGTTGGAAACACCTATTTTCTAGAATCTGCAAAGAGACATTTGGGAGCCCATTGTGGCCTACAGTGAAAAACAATATTCCTGTACGGAAACTAGAAAGAAGCTATCTGTGAAATCGCTTTGTGATGTGTGGATTTATGTCAAAGATTTAAACCTTCCTTTTTATTTGGCAGGTTGGAAACACTCTTTTTGTAGAATCTGAGAAGAACTTTTAGGGGTCTAATGAGTCCAATAGTAGAAAAGTGAGTATCCCCTAATAAAAACTAGAAAGGAGCTCTCTGTGAAACTGCTTAGTGATGTGTGGATTCATGTGAAAGAAGTAAACGTTTCTTTGGATTCAGCAGGCTGGAAATGCTCTTTTTGTAGAATCTGTGAAGAAACATTTGGGAGCCCATTGAGACATATAGTGAAAAACATTCTATACTCTTATAAAAGTAGAAAGAAGCTATCTGTGAAACCACATTGCGATGTGTGGATTCATCTCACAAAGTTAAACCTTTCCTTTAATTCAGCATGTTGGAAACACTATGTCTGTAGAATCTGTAAAGGGTTATTTTGGAGCCCATGGAGGCTTATGGTGAAAACCATAATATCCACCAACGAAAGTTAGAAGGCTGCTACCATTGAAGCCACTTTGCAACATTTAGATTTATCTCACAGAGTAAAGCCTTTCTTTTGATTCAGCGTGTTGGAAAAACTCTGTTCATAGACTCTGCAAAAAGACATTAGGGAGCTCATGGAAGCCTAACATAGAAAACTGTATATCACCCCATAAAAACTAGAAAGAAGCTCTCTGTGAAACCTCATTGCAATGTGTAGATTCACTTCACAGAGGTTTACCTTTTTTTGTTTTGATTCAGCAGGGTGAAAACACTCTTTTTAAAGAATCTGTGAAAAGCCATTTAGGAGCCCATTGAGGTCTATTGTAAAAAACAGAATATACTTCAATGAAAACTAGAAAGAAGCCATTTGTGAAACTGCTTTGTGATTTGTGGATTCACCTAAGAGAGTTAAGCTTTTGTTTTGATTCACCAGATTGGATACACTCTTTTTGTAGAATCAGCGATGAAACATTTGGAAGCCCATTGATGCCTAGAGCAAAAAAAATGAATATCCTTTGATAAAAACTACAAAGAAGTGATCTGTGAAACCACTTTTCAATGTGTGGATTAATCCCACAGAAATAATATTTTCCTTCAATCCAGCAGGTTGGAGAAACTTTTTTGTAGAATCTGTGAAGGAACATTTGGGAGCCAATGAGGCCTGTAGTTAAAAACCCAATATCTACCATTAGATACTATAAAGAAACTACCTGTAAAATTGCTTTGCCATATGTGTGTTCATCTCACAGAGTTAAATCTTTCTTTTGATTCAGCAGATTGGACACATTGTTTCTGTAGAATCTGCAAAGGGACAGTTTGGAACCCATATATTGGAGTAAAACTCCAAATATAGGCCGGGTGTGGTGGCTCATACCTGTAATCCCAGCACTTTGGGAGGCTGAAGTGGGAGGATCATGAGATCAGGAGATCAAGACCATCCTGGCTAACATGGTGAAACCCCATCTCTACTAAAAAATACAAAAAATTAGCTGGGCGTGGTGGCAGGCACCTGTAATCCCAGCTACTTGGGAGGCTGAGGCAGGAAAATGGCATGAACCTGAGGACAGAGCTTGCAGTGAGCCGAGATCATGCTACTGCACTCCAGCCTGGGTGAGGGTGAGACTCAGTCTCAAAAAAAACAAAAATAAAAATCTCAATATAATTTGATAAAAACTTGAAAGAAGCTATCCGTGAAATCAATTTGAGATGTGTGAATTCATCTCACAAAGTTAAAACTTTCTTTTGATTCAGCAGGTGGGAAACACTCTTATTGTGGAATCTGCAAAGGCACATTTGGGAGCCCATTGTCTATAGTGAAACATTGAATATCCAGTTATAAATGCTTGAAATAAGCTACTTGTGAAACTTCTTTGTGACATGTGGATTCATCTTACAGAGTGGAACATTTCTTTTGCTTTGGCAGGTTGGCAACACTCTTTTTGTAGAATCTGCAAAGGGACAATTTGAAGCACATTTTGGCCTGTAGTGACAAAGCAAATATCCTCCAGTAAAAACTAGAAAGAAGCCATCTGTGAAATCACTTTGTGATGTGTGAATTCATCTCACAAAGGTAAACTTTTTAAAAATTCCACATGTTAGAAACACTCTTTTTGTAGCATCTGAGAAGAGACATTTAGGAGGCCATTGATGCCTTTTGTGAAAAACAAAATATTCCCTAAAAACACTAGAAAGAAGCTATCTGTAAAACCGCTTTGTGATGTGGAGATTCATGTCAAAGAGTTAAATCTTTCTTTTGATTCAGCAGGTTGGAAACACTCTTTTTCTAGAATCCGGGAAGATCATTTAGAAGCCCATTGTGACCTATGCTAAAAAACAGAATATTCCTGGATAAAAACTAAAAAAAAACTCTATCAGTGAAAACACTTTGTGATGTGTGGATTCATCTAAGAGAATTAAAACTTTCTATTGATTCAGCAGGTTGGAAACCCTCATTTTGTAGAATCTGCAAAGGGACTTTTGGGGAAAAAATGACACCCATAGTGAAAAACCGAATATGCCCAGATAAAAACTACAGAGAAGTTATCTGTGAAACTACTTTGCACTGTGTCAATTCATCTCACAAAGTTAAAACCTTTTTTTATTCAGCTGGTTGGAAACACTCTTTTTGTAGCATCTGTGAAAAGACATTTAACAGCCCATTGAGATCTATTATGAAAAACCAAATATCCCCTGATAAAAAGTAGACAGAAGCTGTCTGTGAAACCACTTTGTGATGTGTGGATTCACCTCACAGAGGTTAACCTTTTTTTTTTTTTTTGATTCAGCAGGTTTTAAACATTCTTTTTAAAGAATCTGAGAAAAGACATTAAGGAGCCCATTGAGACCTACAGTAAAAACCAGAATATACTTCAATAAAAACTAGAAAGCAATTATCTGTGAAACTGCTTTGTAAAGGGTAGATTCACCTCAGAGAGTTAAACTTTCATTTTGATTCACCAGGTTTGATATACTCTTTCTGTAGAGTATACTCTTTTGTATACTCCCAGCAATGGGACATCTGGGAGACCACTGATATCTATGGCAAAAAACCAAATATCCCCTGATACAAAATAGAAATAAGCTACCTGTGAAACTGCTTTGTGATGTGTGGATTCATCACACAGAGTTAAACCTTTCTTTTGATTCAGCAGGATTGCAAAACTCTTTTTGAAAATCTGTGAAGGGACATTTGAGAGCCCATTGATGTATATAGAAAAAAATGGGATATCACCAATAATAACTAGAAAGAAGCTATCTGTAAAACCGCTTTGCAATGTGTGGATTCATCTCCAGAGGTAAACATTCCTTTTAATTCAACATGTTGGAAACACTCTTTTGTGTTGAATCTGTGAAGAACCTTTTGGAGTCCATTGAGGTCTACAGTGAAAAAGAGAATATACCTGGATATACACTTGAAAGAAGCTATCTGTGAAAATGCTTTGCGATGTGTGGATTCATCTCAAATAATTAAACCTTTCTTTTGATGAATCCGGTTGGAAATATATTGTTTGTAAATCTGTGAATAAACATTTGGAAGCCCACAGAGGCGTAGAGTGGAAAACCGAATATCATACGATCAAAACTAGAAAGAAGCTATCTGTAAAACAGATTTGAGATGTGTGTCTTCATCTCACAAAATTAAAACTTTCTTTTGATTCAGCAGGTTGGAGACAATCTTATTTTGGAATCTGCCAAGGGATATTTGGGAGCCCATTACAGCCTATAGTAAAAAATTGAATATCCATTGATAAATACTAGAAAGAAGCTACCTTTGAAACCACTTTGTGATGTGTGGATTCATCTCAAAGAGTGGAACCTTTCTTTCGATTCAGCTTGTTGTCAACCCTCTTTTTGTAAAATCTGTGAAGGGACATTTCAGATCGCACTGAGGCCTACAGTGAAAAACTGAATATCCCACGATAAAAACTAGGAAGAAGCTATCTTTGAGACTGTTTTGCAATATGTGAATTCATCTCACAAATTTTAACCTTTATTTTTATTCAGCAGGTTGGAAACACTCTTTTTGTAGCATCTGTGAAATAACCTTTAAGAGCCCATGGAGTCCTATTGTGAAAAACTGAATATTCTTTGATAAAAACTAGAAAGAAGCTATCTGTGAAACCACTCTGTGATGTGTGGATTCATGTCAAAGAGCTAAACCTTTCTTTTGATTCAGCAGGTTGGAAACACTCTTTTTCTAGAATCTGCAAATAATCATTTAAGAGCCCACTGTGGCCTATAGTGAAAAACAGAATATTCCTGGATACAAACTAGAAAGAAGCCATTGGTGAAAACTTTTTGCGATGTGTGGATTCATGTCACAGAATAAACCTTTTTAGTGATTCATCAGGTTCAAAATCCTCTTTTTGTAAAATCTGCAAAACAACATTTGGGAACCAAATGAGGACTATAGTGAAAAACAGAATATCCCCAGATCAAAACTAGAAAAAATGCTATATGTGAAACTGCTTTGTGATGTGTTAATTCATCTCACAAAGTTCAACCTTTTTTATTATTCAGCAGGTTGGAAATACTCTTTTTGTAAGATCTGCACAAATACACTTAACAGCCTATTGAGATTTATTGTGAAAAACTGAATAGCTCCCGATAAAAACTAGAAAGATTCTATCTGTGAAACCACTTTGTGATGTGTGGATTCATGTAGAAAAGTTAAATTTTTGATTCAGCAGGTTGGAAACACTTTTTTTTAGAAATCGGCAGAGAAACATTTGGAAGCCTACTGTGGCCTATAGTGAAAAACAGAATATTGATGGATAAAAACTAGAAAGAAGCTATCTGTGAAATTGCTTTGCAATGTGTGGATTTATCTCACAAAGTTAAACTTTTCTTTTGATTCAGCAGGTTGGAAACACTCTGTTTGTAGAATCTGTAAAGGATTATTTTGGAGCCCATGGAGGACTATAGTAAAAAACAGAATATCCCGCAATAAAAAATAGAAGTAAGCTACCAGTGAAACCATTTTGCAACGTTTGAATTTTTTCTCACAGAGTTAAGCCCTTCTTTTGATTCAGCAGGTTGGAGACACTCTGTTCATAAAATCTGCAAAGAGACATTTGGGAGCTCATAGAAGCCTAGAGTAGAAAACCGTATATCGCCTGATAAAAACTAGAAAGAAGCTGTCTGTGAAACCCCTTTGCAATGTGTTCATTCACCTCACAGAGTTTAACCTTTTGTTTTCTTTATTAATCAGTTTGGAAACACTCTTTGAAAGAATCTGCAAGAAGACATTTAGGAGCCCATTGAGGCCTATTGTAAAAAACAGAGTATACTTTGATAAAAACTAGAAAGAAGCTACCTGTGAAACCTCTTCATGATTTCCACATTTACCTCAGAGAGTTAAGCTTTTATTTCGATTGAACAGGTTGGATACACTCTTTTTGTAGAACCAGTGAAGGGACATTTGGAAGCCCATTGATGCCTATAGTGAAAAACCAAGTATCCTTCTATAAAACCTAGAAAGAAGCTGTGAAACCACTTTGCACTGTGTGGATTCATTTCACAGAAATAATACTTCCCTTCAATTAAGCAGGTTGAGAAAACTTTTTTTGTAGAATCTGAAAAGGGACATTTGGGAACCCATTGGGGTCTGTAGTGCCAAACAGAATATCCTCCGATAAATACTACAAAGAA
This sequence comes from Macaca nemestrina, assembly GCF_043159975.1. Taxonomy (NCBI): domain Eukaryota; kingdom Metazoa; phylum Chordata; class Mammalia; order Primates; family Cercopithecidae; genus Macaca; species Macaca nemestrina. The sequence continues at coordinate 1,036,012 of NW_027257673.1, read as the reverse complement.
GCTACCTGCGAAACTGCATTGTGATGCGTGTATTCAGCTTGCAGAGTTAAATATTTCTTTTGAATCAGCAGATTGGAAACACTCTGTAGAATCTGTGAAGGGACATCTGGGAGCCCATTGAGGCCTATAGTAAAAATCTCAATATAATTTGATAAAAACTTGAAGGAAGCTATCTGTGAAACCGATTTGAGATGTGTGCATTCATCTCACAAAGTTAAAACTTTCTTTTGATTCAGCAGATGGGAAATACTCTTATTGTGGAATCTGTGAAGGAATATTTTGGAGCACATTGTGCTCTATAGTGAAAAACTGAATATCCATTGATAAATGCTTGAAATAAGCTACTTGTGAAACTGTTTTGTGATGTGTGGATTTATCTCACGGAGGGGAACCTTTCTTTTGTTTCAGCAGGTTGACAACACTCTTTTGTAGAATCTGTGAAGAGACATTTTGGAGTGCACTTAGTCCTATAGTGAAAAACCAAATATCCCGCTATAAAAACTAGAAAGAAGCTACCTGTGAAATCGCTTGGCAATATGTGAATTCATCTCACAAAGATCAACCTTTTTTTTAATTCAGCAGATTGGAAACACGCTTTTGTCACATCTGAGAAGGGACATTTAAGAGCCTTCTTAATCAAAGACATTGATGCCTTTTGTGAAAAAACAAATATTCCCTAATAAAAACTAGAAAGAAGCTATAGGTGAAATCACTTTGTGATGTTTGGATTCATGTAAAAGAGGTACACCATTCTTTTCATTCAGCAGGTTGGAAACACTCTTTTTCTAGAATTTGCAAGGATCATTTAGGAGCCCATTGTGACCTATGGTGAAAAGCAAAATATTCCTGGATAAAAACTAGTAAGAAGTTATTAATGATAATGCTTTGTGATCTGTGGATTCATCTCACAGATTTAAACCTTTATATTGATTCAGCACGTTGGAAACCCTCTTTTTGTAGAATCTGCAAAGGGACTTTCGGGAACCAAATGAGGTCTGTTGTGAAAAACTGAATATCCCTGGATAAGAACTACAAAGAATTTATCTGTGAAACTACTTTGTGATGTGTCAATTCATCTTACAAAGTTAAAATGTTTTTTATTCAGCAGGTTGGAAACACTCTTTTTGTAGCATCTGCGAGAATTTATTTAACAGTCCATTGACGCCTATTATGAAAAAACGAGTATCTCCTAATAAAAAGTAGACAGAAACTGTCTGTGAAACTGCTTTGTGATGGGTGGATTTACCTCACAGAGGTTAACCCTCTTTTTGATTCAGCAGGTTGGAAACCCGCTTTAAAATTTTTTTTTTATTATTATACTTTAAGTTCTAGGATACATATGCACAACGTGCAGGTATGTTACATATGTATACATGTCCCATGTTGGTGTACTGCACCCATTGACTCATTTACATTAGGTGTATCTCCTAATGCTATCCTTCCCCTCCTCCCCAAACCCACAAGGGGCCCTGGTGTGTCATGTTCCCCTTCCTGTGTCCAAGTGTTCTCATTGTTCAATTCCCAACTGTAAGTGAGAACATGCACTGTTTGGTTTTCTGCCCTTGCAATAATTTGCTGAGAATGATGCTTTCCAGCATCATCCATGTCCCTACAAAGGACACAAACTCATCCTTTTTTATGGCTGCATAGTATTCCATGGTGTGTATGTGCCACATTTTCTTAATCCAGTCTATCATTGACAGACATTTGGGTTGGTGACAAGTCTTTGCTATTGGGAATAGTGCCACAATAAACATACGTGTGCATGTGTCTTTACAGCAGCATGATTTATAATCCTTTGGGTATATACCCAGTAATGGGAAGGCTGGGTCAAATGGTATTTCTCATTCTAGATCCTTGAGGAATTGCCACACTGTTTTCCACAATGGTTGAACTAGTTTACAATCCCACCAACAGTGTAAAAGTGTTCCTATTTCTCCACATCCTCTCCAGCACCTGTTGTTTCCTGACTTTTTAATGATTGCCATTCTAACTGGTGTGAGATGGTATCTCATTGTGGTTTTGATCTGCATTTCTCTGATGGCCAGTGATGATGAGCATTTTTTTCATGTGTCTGTTGGCTGCATAAATGTTTTCTTTTGAAAAGTGTCTGTTCATATCCTTTGCCCACGTTTTGATGAGGTTGTTTGTTTTTTTCTTGTAAATTTGTTTGAGTTCTTTGTAGATTCTGGATATTAGTCCTTCGTCAGATGAGTAGATTGCAAAAATTTTCTCCCATTCTGTAGGTTGTCTGTTTACTCTGATGGTAGTTTCTTTTGCTGTGCAGAAGCTCTTTAGGTTAATTAGATCGCATTTGTCAATTTTGGCTTTTGTTGTTGCTTTTAGTGTTTTAGACATGAAGTCCTTGCCCATGCCTATGTCCTGAATGGTATTGCCTAGGTTTTCTTCTAGGATTTTTATGGTTTTAGGTCTAATATTTAAGTCTTTAATCCATCTTGAATTAATTTTTGTGTAAGTTGTAAGGAAGGGATCCAATTTCGGCTTTCTACATATGGCTAGCCAGGTTTCCCAGCACCATTTATTAAATAGAGAATCCTTTCCCCATTTCTTGTTTTGTCAGGCTTGTCAAATATCAGATGGTTGTAGATTTGCGATATTATTTCTGAGGGCTCTGTTCTGTCCCACTGCTCTATATCTCAGTTTTGGTACCAGTACCATGCTGTTTTGGTTACTGTAGCCTTGTAGTATAGTTTGAAGTCAGGTAGCGTGATGCCTCCAGCTTTGTTCTTTTAGCTTAACATTGTCTTGGTGATGCAGGTTCTTTTTGGTCCCATATGAACTTTAAAGTTTCCAATTCTGTGAAGAAAGTCATTGGTGGCTTGATGGGGATGACACTGAATCTATAAATTACTTTGGGCAGTATGACCATTTTCACGTTATTGATTCTTCCTATCCATGAGCATGGAATGTTCCTCCATTTGTGTCCTCTTTTATTTCGTTGAGCAGTGGTTTGTAGTTCTCCTTGAAGAGGTCCTTCACATCCCTTGTAAGTTGGATTCCTGGGTATTTTATTCTCTTTGAAGCAATTGTGAATGGGAGTTCATTCATGATTTGACTTTGTCTGTTATTGGTGTATAAGAATGCTGGTGATTTTTGCACATTGATTTTTTATCCTGAGACTTTGCTGAAGTTGCTTATCAGCTTAAGGAGATATTGGGCTGAGATGATGGGGTTTTCTAAATATACAATCATGTCATCTGCAAGAAGGGACAACTTGACTCTCTCTTTTCCTAATTAAATACCCTTTATTTCTTTCTCCTGCTTGATTGCCCTGGCCAGAACTTCCAACACTATGTTGAATAGGAGTGGTGAGAGAGGGCATCCCTGTCTAATGCCTGTCTAGTCCCTGTCAAAGGGAATGCTTCCAGTTTTTGCCTATTCAGTATGATATTGGCTGTGGGTTTGTCATAAATAGCTTCTATTATTTTGAGATACATCTCATCAATACCAAATTTATTGAGAGTTACTGGCATGAAGGATTGTTGCGTTTTGTCAAAGTCCTTTTTCTGCATCAATTGAGATAGTCATGTGATTTTTGTCTTTGGTTCTGTTTATAAGCTGGATTGCATTTATTAATTTGCGTTTGTTGAACCAGACTTGCATCCCAGGGATGAAGCCCACTTGATCATGGTGGATAAGCTTTTTGATGTGCTGCTGGATTTGGTTTGCCAGTATTTTATTGAGGATTTTTGCATCGATGTTCATCAGGGATACTGGTCTAAAATTCTCTTTTCTTGTTGTGTCTCTGCTAGGCTTTGGTATCAGGATGATGTTGGCCTCATAAAATGAGATAGAGAGGATTCCCTCTTTTTCTATTGATTGGAATAGTTTCAGAAGGAATGGTCCATCTCCTCCTTGTACCTCTGGTAGAATTCAGCTGTGATTCCTTCTGCTCTTGGACTTTTTTTTTTGTTGGTAGGCTACTAATTATTGCCTCAATTTCAGAGCCTGCTATTGGTCTATTCAGGGATTCAACTTCTTCCTGGTTTAGTCTTGGGAGGGTGTATGTGTCCAGGAATTTAATCATTTCTTCTAGATTTTCTAGTTTATTTATGTAGAGATGTTTATACTATTCTCTGATGATAGTTTATATTTGTGTGGAATTCACGGTGATATCCCCTTTATCTTTTTTATTGTGTCTATTTGATTCTTCTCCCTTTTCTTCTTTATTAGTCTTGCTAGAGGTTTGTCAATTTTGTTGATCTTTTCAAAAAAATAGCTCCTGGATTCATTGATTTTTTTGAAGACTTTTTTTTGTGTGTGTTTCTTTCTCCTTCAGTTCTGCTCTGATCTTAGTTATTTCTTGCCTTTTGCTAGCTTTTGAATGTGTTTGCTCTTGCTTCTCTAGTTCTTTTAATTGTGATGTTAGGGTGTCAATTTTAGATCTTTCCTGCTTTCTCTTGTGTGCATTTAGTGCTGTAAATTTCCCTCTACACACTGCTTTAAATATGTCTCAGAGATTCTGGTATGTTGTGTCTTTGTTCTCATTGGTTTCAAAGAACATCTTTATTTCTGTCTTCATTTCGTTATGTACCCAGTAATCATTCAGGAGCAGGTTGTTCAGTTTCCTTGTAGTTGAGCGATTTTGAGTGAGTTTCTTAATCCTGAGTTCTACTTTGATTGCACAGTGGTCTGAGAGACAGTTTGTTTTAATTTCTGTTCTTTTACATTTGCTGAGGAGTGCTTCACTTCCAACTATGTGGTCGATTTTGGAATAAAGTGTGATGTGGTGCTGAGAAGAGTGTATATTCTGTTGATTTGGGGTGGAGAGTTCTGTAGATGTCTATTAGGTCCGCTTGGTGCAGAGCTGAGTTCAATTCCTGGATATCCTTGTTAACTTTCTGTCTCGTTGATCTGTCTAATGTTGACAGTGGGGTGTTAAAGTATCCCATTATTATTGTATGGAAGTCTAAGTCTCTTTGTAAGTCTCTAAGGACTTGCTTTATGAATCTGGGTGCTCCTGTATTGGGTACATATATATTTAGAATAGTTAGCTCTTCATGTTGAATTGATCCCTTTACCAATATGTAATGGCCTTTTTGTCTCTTTTGATCTTTGTTGGTTTAAAGTCTGTTTTATCAGAGACTAGGATTGCAACTCCTGCCTTTTTGTTTTCCATTTTCTTGGTAGATCTTCCTCCATCCCTTTATTTTGAGCCTATGTGTGTCTCTGCACATTAGATTGGTCTCCTGAATACAGCAAACTGATGGGTCTTGATTCTTTATCCAATTTGCCAGTCTGTGTCTTTTAATTGGAGAATTTAGCCCATTTACATTTAAGGCTAATATTGTTATGCGTGAATTTGATCCTGTCATTATGATGTTAGCTGTTTATTTTGCTCGTTAGTTGATGCAGTTTCTTCCTAGCATTGATGGTCTTTACATTTTCGCATGTTTTTGCAGTGGCTGGTACTGGTTGTTCCTTTCTGTGTTTAGTGCTTCCTTCAGGAGCTCTTATAGGGCAGACCTGGTGGTGACAAAACCTTAGCATTTTCTTGTCTGTAAAGGATTTTGTTTCTCCTTCATTTATGAAGTTTAGTTTGGCTGGATATGAAATTCTGGGTTTAAAATTCTTTTCTTTAAGAATGTTGAATATTGGCCCCCACTCTCTTCTGGCTTGTAGAGTTTCTGCTGAGAGATCTGCTGTTAGTCTGTTGGGCTTCCCTTTGTGGATAACCTGACCTTTGTCTCTGGCTGCCCTTAACATGTTTTCCTTCATTTCAACTTTGGTGAATCTGACAATTATGTGTCTTGGAGTTGCTCTTCTTGAGGAGAATATTTGTGGCGTTCTCTGTATTTCCTGAATTTGAATGTTGGCCTGCTTTGCTAGGTTGGGGAAGTTCTCCAGGGTAATATCTTGCAGAGTGTTTTTCCATTTGGTTCCATTCTCCCCATCAATTTCAGGTACACCAATCAGACATAGATTTGGTCTTTTCACATTGTCCCACATTGTCCCAAAGCCCTTGGAGGCTTTGTTCATTTCTTTTTACTCTTTCTTCTCTAAACTTCTCTTCTTGCTTTATTTCATTCATTTGATCTTCAATCACTGATACCCTTTCTTCCAGTTGATTGAATCAGTTACTGAAGCTTGTGCATTCATCATGTAGTTCTTGTGCCATGGAAACCCTTTTCTCAAAGAATCTGAGAAAAGACATTTAGGAGCCTATTGAGACCCTCTGTGAAAAATAGAATATATGGAGATAACACCTAGAAAGGAAATGTCTGTGAAATCCCTTTTTAATAGACAGATTATTCTCAGAGAGCTAAACTTTTATTTTAATTCACCAGGTTGGATACAGTCTTTTTGTCGCATCAGCAAAGGGACATTTGGGAGCCCATTGATGTCTATAGTAAAAAACCGAATATCTTCTGATAAATAGAAATAAGCTATCCATAAAACTGCTTTGTGATGTGTGGATTCATCACCCATGGTTAAACATTTCTTTTGATACTGCAGGATGGAAACACTTTGTTGTAAAATCTGTGAAGGGACAATTGGGAGTCCATTGAGGCCTATAGTGAAAAGCTGAATATCCATTGATGAATGCTAGAAAGAAGCTACCTGTGAAACTGCTCTGTGACATGTGGATTCATTTCACATAGTGAAACCTTTCTTTTGATTCAACAGGTTTGCAAAACACATTTTGTGAAATCTGCAAAGGGACATTTGGGAGCCCACTGAGGCTGATAGAGAAAAATAGAATATCCCCCATAATAACTAGAAAGAAGCTATCTGTGAAACTGCTTTGCAATGTGTGTATTCATCTTCAGAAGTTAACTTTTCTTTTAATTCAGCATGTAGCAAACACTCTTTTTGTAGAATCTATGGAGAGCTTTCTGGAGTTCATTGAGGTCTAAGTGAAAAAGAGAACGTGCCCAAATATACACTTGAAAGAAGCTGTCTTGAAAGAAACACTCTGTGATGTGTGGATTGATGTCACAGAAGTAAATCTTTTTTTTTTTTTTTTGTTATTCCATAGATTGGAAACACTCTTTAAAGAATCTGCGAAAAGACATTTAGGAGCCCATTAAGGCCTATTGTGAAAAATATATATATACTTCGATAAAAACTAGAAAGAAGCTATCTGTGAAACTGCTTTGTGATGTGTGGATTCACCTCAGAGAGTTAAACTCTTCTTTTGATTCACCAGGTTGGATACACTCTTTTTATAGAATCTGCAAAAGGACATTTGTGATGTCTTTGATGTCTATGGTGAAAACCCAAATATTCCCTGATAAAAAGTAGAAATAAGCTACCTGTGAAATTGCTTTGAATATGTGAATTCATCTCACAGAGTTAAACCTTTCTTTTGATACAGCAGGATGGAAACACTTTGTTGTAGAATGTGCAAAGGGACATTTGGGAGCACATTGAGGCCTATAGTGGCAAACCAAATATCTCCCAAAGGAACTAGAAAGAAGCTGTCTGTGAAACCACATTGTGATGTGTGGATTGATCTCACAGAGTTAATACTTTCTTTTGATTCAGCAGGTTGGTAAAACTTTTTTGTAGAATCTGCGAAGGGACATTTAGGAACCCATTGAGGACTGTAGTAAAAAATGAAATATCCCCCAATAAATACTACAAGAATCTATCTGTGAAACTGCTTTGCAATGTATGTATTCATCTCACAGAGTTAAATCTGTCTTTTGACTTAGCATATTGAAAATACTTTTTTTTGTAGAATCTACAAAGAATCATTTGGGAACGCATGGTAGCTTATAGTGAAAAACATAATTTTCCTGGATAAAAACTAGAAAGAATCTATGTGGGATTCATTTCACAGTATAAACTTTTCTATTGATTCAGCATGATGGAAACCCTCTTTTTGCAGAATCTGCAAAGGCACATTTGGGAACCAAATGAGGCTGGTAGTGAAAAACTGAATATCCCCAGATAAAAACTAGAAAGAAGTTATCTGTGAAACCGCTTTTTGATGTGTCAATTTATATCACAATGTTAAACCTTTTTTTATTCAGCAGGGTGGAAACACTTTTTTTTGTAGCATCTGTGATGAGACATTTAAGAGCCCATTGAGGCCTACTATGAAAACCCGAATATCCCCTGATAAAATCTAGAAAGAATTTATATGTGAAAGCACTTTATGATGTGTGGATTCATGTCAAAGAGTTAAAACTTTCTGTTTATTCAGTAGGTTGCACACACTCTTTTTGTAGAATCTGTGAAGAAACATTTGGGAGCCCATTGTGACCTATATTGAAAAAGAGAATATTACTGGATAAAAACTAGAAAGAAGCTATCTGTGTAATAGCTTTGTGATGTGGGGATTCTTCTCACAGAGTTAAAACTTTCTTTTGATTAATAATGTTGGAAACACTCTCTTTGTAAATCTGTGAAGGGACATTTGGAAGCCCAAAGAGGCCTAGCATTGAAAACCCTATATTCCTTGATTTAAACAGGAAAGAAGGTAACTGTGAATTCACTTTGCAATATGTGGATTCATGCTAAAGAGTTAAACCTTTCTTTTGACTCAGCAGGTTGGACAGGCTCTATTTGTAGAATCTGCAAAGGAACGTTTGGGAGTCCATTGAAGCCTATAGTGAATAACAGAGTATCACTTGATAAAAATGAGAAAGACAGTATCTGTGAAACTCCTTCAAAATGTCTGGATTCATTTCACAGTTAACCTTTCTTTTGATTCAGCAGGTTGGAAACACTCTTTTTGTAGAATATTTAAAGAGACATTTAGGAGCCCATAGAGACATACAGTGGAAAACTGAATATTCCCTGATACAAACTAGAAGGAACATGTTTGTGAAACTGCTTTGCAATGTGTGGATTTACCTCAAAGAGTTAAGCATAGAAAAAAAAAAAAAAGGTTGAAAACACTCTGTTTTCAGAATCTTTGAAGTGACATTTGGGAGCTCATAAAGTCCTACAGTAGAAAACCAAATATTGCATGATAAAAACTAGAAAAAAAGCTATCTGTGAAATTACTTTGTGATGGGTTTGATTCATCTCACAGAGTTTAACCTTTCTTTTGAATTAACATGTTGAGAACACTCTGTAGAATCTGTGAAGAGATATTTGGGAGCCCATAGATGCCTAGAGTGGGAAACTGAATATTCCTTGATAAAAACTAGAAAGAAACCATCTTTGAAACCACTTTGTGATTTGTGGATTCATCTCACAGAGCTGAACCTTTCTTTTGATTCAGCGTATTAGAGATTCAGCTCAGAGTTAAACCTTTCTTTTGATTCAGTAGGTGAGAGAAACTTTTTATGGAGAACCTGTGAAGTAATATTTCTGAGCACATTGAGGACTATGCTGAAAAGCTGAATATCCTGCAATAAAAACTAGGGAGAAGCTATCTGTGAAACTGCTTTGTGATGATAGGATTCAGTTCGCAAAGTTAAACATTTCTTTTGATTCAGCAGATTGAAGAAACTTTTTTTGAAGAATCTGTGAAGGGACATTTCAGATCGAAATGAAGCCTATAGCGAAAACCCGAATATCCAGTGATAAAAGCTAGAAAGAAGCTGTAAAACTTCTTTGTGATGTGTGGATTCAGCTCACAGAACTAAATTTTTCTTTTGATTCAGAAGGTTGGAAACACTCTTTTTGGAGAATCTGCAAAGGGACATTTCAGAGTGCACTGAGGCCTATATTGAAAAACAAAATATCCTGTGATAAAAAGTAAAAAGTAGCTATCTGTAAAACTGCTTTGTGGTGTGTGGATTCAACTCACAGAGTTAAAGCTTTCTTTTGATTTAGCAGGTTGGAAACATTCTCTTTGGAGGATCTGCAAGGAGACATTTCAAAGTGCACAGAGGCCTAGAGTTAAAAACTAAATATCCCGTGGTAAAAACTAGAAAGAATCTATCTTAGAAACTGTTCTGTGATACATGGATTCAACTCACAGATTTAAGCCTTTCTTTTGATTCAACAGGTTGGAAACAGATTTTTTTTATTTTTGGAGAATCAGGAGCACATTGAGGCCTATAGTGAAGAACCGAATGTTCCACTATAAAAACTACAGAGAGGCTAACTGCGAAACTTCTTTGTGATTTGTGGATTCAGTTCACAGAGTTAAATCTTCTTTTCTCTTCACCAGGTTGGAAACACTACTTTGTAGAATCTGCCAAGAAACTTTTTGAAGTGCCCTGAGACCTATAATAAAAAAAACAAATATCCCACTATAAAAACTAGAAGGAAGCTATTTGTGAAACTGCTTTGTGATGTGTGGATTCATCTCACAGAGTTAAACCTTTCTTTTGATTCAGCAGTTTGTAAAAATACTTTTGGAAGAATCTGCAAAGGGACATTTCAAAGTGCACTGAGGCTGATAGTGAAAAACAGTATGTCCTGTGATAAAAACTAGAAAGAAGTTACCTGTGAAAATGTTTTGTTATGTGTGGATTTGGTTCATATATTTCAACCTTTGTTTTGAGTCAGCATGTTGGAAAAACTGTTTTTGGAGAATCTGCGAAGAGATATTTCGGATCAAACTGATGTCCACAGTGAAAAACAGAACATTCTGCGATAAAAAACTGGAAAGAATCTATTTGGCAAATTGCTTTGTGATGTATGGACTCAGCTCACGTAGTTAAACTTTTCTTAGATTCAGCAGGTTGGAAATACTCTTTTTGGAGGATCTGTGAAGGGACATTTTGAAGTGCACTGAGGCCTACTTTGAAAAACTGAATATCCTGTGATATAAACTAGAAATAAGCTATCTGTGAAACTGCTGCATGATGTGTAGATTCAGCTGACAGAGTTAAACCTTTCTTTTAATTCAGCAGGTTTGAATCACTTTTTTTGAAGAAACTGCAAAGGGACATTTCAGAGTGCACTGCGGACTATAGTGAAAAGAACAATTTCCATGATAAAAATTAGAAAGAAGCTCTCTGTTAAACTGTTTTGTGATGTATAGATTCAGCTGACAGAGTTAAATCTTTCTTTTGATTCAGCAGGTTGAAAATACTCTTTTTGGAGAATCTGCGAAGGGACATTTCAAACTGCCCTGAGGCCTATAGTGAAAAACTGAATATCCCATGATATAAACTAGAAAGGAGCTATCTGGGAATCTGAATTGCTATGTGGGTAGTCAGCTCACAGAGTTAAAACTTTCTTTTGTTTGAGTAGGTTAGAAAAACTGTTTTGGAGAATCTGTGAAGGAACATTTCAAAGAGCTCTGAGGCTTATAGTGAAAAACAGAATAACCCCTGATAAAAAGTAGAAAGAAGCTGTCTGTGAAACTGCTTGTGATGTGTAGATTCAGCTCAGTGAGTTAAACCTTTCTTTTGATTCAAAATGTGGAAGCACTCTTTTTGTAGAATCTGCAGAGGGATGTTCTGAAGCACAGTGAGCTCTAGAGTGAAAAACGAAACATCCCGTGATAAAATCTAGAAAGAAGCTATCTGTAAAACTGCTTTGTTATATGTTGATTCAGCTCCCATAGTAAAACCTTTGTTTTGATCCAACAGGTTAGAAAAACTCTTTTTGGAGAATCTGTGAAGGGACATTTTGGAGCACAGTGTGGCCTATAGTGGAAAACCGAATATCCCATGATTAAAAACTAGAAAGAATCTATCTGTGAAACTGCTTTGTGATGTGTGGATTCAGTTCACAGAGTTAAATGTTTCTTTTTATTCAGCAGATTGGAAATACTCTTTGTAGAATCTGCCAAGGGACGTTTCTGAACACACTGAGGCATATAGTGAAAAACCAAATATCCCACAATAAAAGCTAGATAGAAGGTATTTGTGAAACTTTGTGATGTGTGGATTCAGCTAACAGAGGTAAACCTTTCTTTTGATTCATCTGGTTGAAAACACTCTTTTCGGAGAATCTGCAAAGGGACATTTAGAAGCACACTGAGGCCTGTAGTGAAAAACTGAATACCCCACAGTATAAACTGGAAAGAAGCTATCTGTGAAACTGCTTTGTAATGTGTGGATTCAGCTCACAGAGTTTTCCTTTCTTTTGATTTAGCAGGTTGGAAACACTAGTTTTGTAGAATCTGTGAAGAGACATTTAGGAGCACACTGAAGCTTATAGTGAAAAACAGAATATCACCTGATAAAAATTAGGAAGAAAGTATTTGTGAAACTGTTTGTGATGTGTGGATTCAACTCACAGAGTTAAACCTTTCTTTTGATTCGGCATTTGGAAACACTATTTATGTAGCATCTGCGGAGTGCCATTTCAGAGTGCACTGAGGCCTATAGTCAAAAATCAATAATCCCACAATAAAAACTACAAAGATGCTATCTGTTTAACTGCTTTGTGATATGTGGATTCAGCTCTCAGAGTTAAACCTTTCTTTTGATTAAGCCAGTTGGAAACACTTTTTGTATATTCTGAGAAGGGACGTTTCATATCGCACTGAGGCCTATCGTGAAAAACTGAATATCCCATGATAAAAACTAGAAAGAAACTGTCAGTGAAACAGCGCTGTGATGTGTGGATTCAGCTAATACAGTTAAACTATAATTTGACTCAACAGATTGGTAACACTTTTTATGTAGAATCTGCGAAGAGACATTTAGGAGTGCACCGAGGCCTATAGTGAAAAACCAAATATCCCACAATAAAAACTACAAAGATTGTATGTGTGAAACTGCTTTGTGATGTGTGGATTCAACTCACCAAGTAAAACCTTTGTTTTGATTCAGGACGTTGGAAACACTCTTTTTGGAGAATCTGCCAAGGGACATTTCAGAGCACACTAAGGCTTATTGTAAGAAAACGAAATATCCCGTGATAAAAACAAGAAGGAATCTGTCTGTGAAACTGCTTTGTATTGTGTTGATTCAGCTCACCTAGTTAAATCTTCCCTTAAATTTGGCAGGTTGGAAACTCTCTTTCTGGAGAATCTGTGAAGAGATATTTTGGATTGCCCAGAAGCCTACAGTGAAAAACAAAGTATCATGTGATAAAAACTAGAAAGAAGCTATCTGTGAAACTCCTTTGTAATGTGTGGATTTGGCTCACAGAATTAGACCTGTCTTTTGATTGAGCAGCTTGGAAATACTCTTTTTCAGAATCTGTGAACAGACATTCCAAACTGCACTGAGGCCCATAATGAAAAACTGAATATCCAATGACAAAAACTAAAAAGAGGCTATCTTTGAATCTGTATGGTGATGTGTAGAATCAGTTAACAGAGTTAAACCTTTCTTTGGTTTGAGCAGATCAGAAACAGTCTTTTTGCAGAATCTATGAAGGGACATTTCAGAGCACACTGAGGCTTATAGTAAAAAACAGAATATCCCCTAATAAAAACAAGAAAATATCTATCTGTGAAACTGCTTTGTGATGTGTGGATTCAGCTCATGGAGTGAAACCTCTCTTTTGATTCAGCATTTGGAAGCACTCTTTTTATAGAACCTGCAAAGGGACATTTCAGAGTACACTGAGGCTTATAGTAAAAACAGAATATCGGGGGGCGGAGCAAGATGATCGAATAGGAACAGCTCCAGTCTCCAACTCCCAGCGCAAGCGACACAGAAGACTGGTGATTTCTGCATTTTCAACTGAGGTACTGGGTTCATCTCACTGGGGAGTGCTGGACGATCGGTGCTGGTCAGCTGCTGCAGCCCAACCAGCAAGAGCTGAAGCAGGGCAAGGCATCGCCTCACCTGGGAAGCGCAAGGGGGAAGGGAATCCCTTTTCCTAGCCAGGGGAACTGAGACACACAACACCTGGAAAATCGGGTAACTCCCACCCCAATACTGGGCTTTAAGCAAACAGGCACACCAGGAGATTATATCCCACACCTGGCCGGGAGGGTCCCATGCCCACGGAGCCTCCCTCATTGGTAGCACAGCAGTCTGCGATCTACCGGCAAGGCAGCAGCGAGGCTGGGGGAGGGGCGCCTGCCATTACTGAGGCTTAAGTAGGTAAACAAAGCTGCTGGGAAGCTCGAACTGTGTGGAGCTCACAGCAGCTCAAGGAAACCTGCCTGTCTCTGTAGACTCCACCTCTGGGGACAGGGCACAGTAAACAACAAAAGCAGCAGAAACCTCTGCAGACGCAAACGACTCTGTTTGACAGCTTTGAAGAGAGCAGTGGATCTCCCAACACGGAGGTTGAGATCTGAGAAGGGACAGACTGCCTGCTCAAGTGGGTCCCTGACTCCTGAGTAGCTTAACTGGGAGACATCCCCCACTAAGGGCAGTCTGACACCCCACACCTCACAGGGTGGAGTACACCCCTGAGAGGAAGCTTCCAAAGCAAGAATCAGACAGGTACACTCGCTGTTCAGCAATATTCTATCTTCTGCAGCCTCTGCTGCTGTACCCAGGCAAACAGGGTCTGGGGTGGACCTCAAGCAATCTCCAACAGACCTACAGCTGAGGGTCCTGACTGTTAGAAGGAAAACTATCAAACAGGAAGGACACCTACACCAAAACCCCATCAGTACATCACCATCATCAAAGACCAGAGGCAGATAAAACCACAAAGATGGGGAAAAAGCAGGGCAGAAAAGCTGGAAATTCAAAAAATAAGAGCGCATCTCCCCTGGCAAAGGAGCGCAGTTCATCGCCAGCAACGGATCAAAGCTGGACGGAGAATGACTTTGACGAGATGAGAGAAGAAGGCTTCAGTCCATCAAACTTCTCAGAGCTAAAGGAGGAATTACGTACCCAGCGCAAAGAAACTAAAAATCTTAAAAAAAAAGTGGAAGAATTGATGGCTAGAGTGATTAATGCAAAGAAGGTCATAAACGAAATGAAAGAGATGAAAGCCATATCATGGGAAATACGTGACAAATGCACAAGCTTCAGTAACCGACTCGATCAACTGGAAGAAACAGTATCAGCGATCGAGGAGCAAATGAATGAAATGAAGCAAGAAGAGAAACCAAAAGAAAAAAGAAGAAAAAGAAATGAACAAAGCCTGCAAGAAGTATGGGATTATGTAAAAAGACCAAATCTACGTCTGATTGGGGTGCCTGAAAGTGAGGGAGAAAATGGAACCAAGTTGGAAAACACCTTTCAGGATATCATCCAGGAGAACTTCCCCAACCTAGTAGGGCAGGCCAACATTCAAATCCAGGAAATACAGAGAACGCCACAAAGATACTCCTCGAGAAGAGCAACTCCAAGACACATAATTGCCAGATTCACCAAAGTTGAAATGAAGGAAAAAATCTTAAGGGCAGCCAGAGAGAAAGGTCGGGTTACCCACAAAGGGAAGCCCATCAGACTAACAGCAGATCTCTCGGCAGAAACTCTCCAAGCCAGAAGAGAGTGGGGGCCAATATTCAACATTCTTAAAGAAAAGAATTTTAAACCCAGAATTTCATATCCAGCCAAACTAAGTTTCATAAGTGAAGGAGAAATAAAATCCTTTACAGATAAGCAAATGCTTAGAGATTTTGTCACCACCAGGCCTGCCTTACAAGAGACCCTGAAGGAAGCACTAAACATGGAAAGGAACAACTGATACCAGCCATTGCAAAAACATGCCAAAATGTAAAGACCATCAAGGCTAGGAAGAAACTGCATCAACTAACGAGCAAAATAGCCAGTTAATATCATAATGGCCAGATCAAGTTCACACATAACAATATTAACCTTAAATGTAAATGGACTAAATGCTCCCAAGAAAAGACACAGACTGGCAAACTGGATAAAGAGTCAAGACCCATCAGTCTGCTGTATTCAGGAGACCCATCTCACATGCAGAGACATACATAGGCTCAAAATAAAGGGATGGAGGAAGATTTACCAAGCAAATGGAGAACAAAAGAAAGCAGGGGTTGCAATACTAGTCTCTGATAAAACAGACTTTAAACCATCAAAGATCAAAAGAGACAAAGAAGGCCATTACATAATGGTAAAAGGATCAATTCAACAGGAAGAGCTAACTATTCTAAATATATATGCACCCAATACAGGAGCACCCAGATTCATAAAGCAAGTCCTTAGAGATTTACAAAGAGACTTAGACTCCCATGCAATAATAATGGGAGACTTCAACACTCCACTGTCAACATTAGACAGATCAACGAGACAGAAAGTTAACAAGGATATCCAGGAATTGAACTCATCTCTGCAGCCAGCAGACCTAATAGACATCTATAGAACTCTCCACCCCAAATCAACAGAATATACATTCTTCTCAGCACCACATCGTACTTATTCCAAAATTGACCACATTATTGGAAGTAAAGCACTCCCCAGCAAATGTACAAGAACAGAAATTATAACAAACTGTCTCTCAGACCACAGTGCAATCAAACTAGAACTCAGGACTAAGAAACTCAATCAAAACCGCTCAACTACATGGAAACTGAACAACCTGATCCTGAATGACTACTGGGTACATCACGAAATGAAGGCAGAAATAAAGATGTTCTCTGAAACCAATGAGAACAAAGATACAACATACCAGAATCTCTGGGACACATATAAAGCAGTGTGTAGAGGGAAATTTATAGCACTAAACGCACACAAGAGAAAGCAGGAAAGATCTAAAATTGACACTCTAACATCACAGTTAAGAAAACTAGAGAAGCAAGAGCAAACACATTCGAAAGCTAGCAGAAGGCAAGAAATAACTAAGATCAGAGCAGAACTGAAGGAGATAGAGACACAAAAAACCCTCCAAAAAATCAATGAATCCAGGAGTTGGTTTTTTGAAAAGATCAACAAAATTGACAGACCACTAGCCAGACTAATAAAGAAGAAAAGAGAGAAGAATCAAATCGATGCAATTAAAAATGATAAAGGGGATATCACCACCGACCCCACAGAAATACAAACTACCATCAGAGAATACTATAAACACCTCTACGCAAATAAACTGGAAAATCTAGAAGAAATGGATAATTTCCTGGACACTTACACTCTTCCAAGACTAAACCAGGAAGAAGTTGAATCCCTGAATAGACCAATAACAGGCTCTGAAATTGAGGCAATAATTAATAGCCTACCAACCAAAAAAAGTCCAGGACCAGATGGATTCACAGCTGAATTCTACCAGAGGTACAAGGAGGAGCTGGTACCATTCCTTCTGAAACTATTCCAATCAATAGAAAAAGAGGGAATCCTCCCTAACTCATTTTATGAGGCCAACATCATCCTGATACCAAAGCCTGGCAGAGACACAACAAAAAAAGAGAATTTTAGACCAATATCCCTGATGAACATCGATGCAAAAATCCTCAATAAAATACTGGCAAACCGGATTCAGCAACACATCAAAAAGCTTATCCACCATGATCAAGTGGGCTTCATCCCTGGGATGCAAGGCTGGTTCAACATTCGCAAATCAATAAACATAATCCAGCATATAAACAGAACCAAAGACAAGTACCACATGATTATCTCAATAGATGCAGAAAAGGCTTTTGACAAAATTCAACAGCCCTTCATGCTAAAAACGCTCAATAAATTCGGTATTGATGGAACGTACCTCAAAATAATAAGAGCTATTTATGACAAACCTCTCAGCCAATATCATACTGAATGGGCAAAAACTGGAAAAATTCCCTTTGAAAACTGGCACAAGACAGGGATGCCCTCTCTCACCACTCCTATTCAACATGGTGTTGGAAGTTCTGGCTAGGGCAATTAGGCAAGAGAAAGAAATAACGGGTATTCAGTTAGGAAAAGAAGAAGTCATATTGTCCCTGTTTGCAGATGACATGATTGTATATTTAGAAAACCCCATTGTCTCAGCCCAAAATCTCCTTAAGCTGATAAGCAACTTCAGCAAAGTCTCAGGATACAAAATTAATGTGCAAAAATCACAAGCATTCGTATACACCAGTAACAGACAAACACAGAGCCAAATCAGGAATGAACTTCCATTCACAGTTGCTTCAAAGAGAATAAAATACCTAGGAATCCAACTTACAAGGGATGCAAAGGACCTCTTCAAGGAGAACTACAAACCACTGCTCAGTGAAATAAAAGAGGACACAAACAAATGGAAGAACATACCATGCTCATGGATAGGAAGAATCAACATCGTGAAAATGGCCATACTGCCCAAGGTTATTTACAGATTCAATGCCATCCCCATCAAGCTACCAATGAGTTTCTTCACAGAATTGGAAAAAACTGCTTTAAAGTTCATATGGAACCAAAAAAGAGCCCGCATTGCCAAGACAATCCTAAGTCAAAAGAACAAAGCTGGAGGCATCACGCTACCTGACTTCAAACTACACTACAAGGCTACAGTAACCAAAACAGCATGGTACTGGTACCAAAACAGAGATATAGACCAATGGAACAGAACAGAGTCCTCAGAAATAATACCACACATCTACAGCCATCTGATCTTTGACAAACCTGAGAGAAACAAGAAATGGGGAAAGGATTCCCTATTTAATAAATGGTGCTGGGAAAATTGGCTAGCCATTAGTAGAAAGCTGAAACTGGATCCTTTCCTTACTCCTTATACGAAAATTAATTCAAGATGGATTAGAGACTTAAATGTTAGACCTAATACCATAAAACCCTAGAGGAAAACCTAGGTAGTACCATTCAGGACATAGGCATGGGCAAAGACTTCATGTCTAAAACACCAAAAGCAATGGCAGCAAAAGCCAAAATTGACAAATGGGATCTCATTAAACTAAAGAGCTTCTGCACAGCAAAAGAAACTACCATCAGAGTGAACAGGCAACCTACAGAATGGGAGAAAATTTTTGCAATCTACTCATCTGACAAAGGGCTAATATCCAGAACCTACAAAGAACCCAAACAAATTTAGAAGAAAAAAACAAACAACCCCATCAAAAAGTGGGAAAAGGATATGAACAGACATTTCTCAAAAGAAGACATTCATAGAGCCAACAGACACATGAAAAAATGCTCATCATCACTGGCCATCAGAGAAATGCAAATCAAAACCACAATGAGATACCATCTCACACCAGTTAGAATGGCGATCATTAAAAAGTCAGGAAACAACAGGTGCTGGAGAGGATGTGGTGGAGAAATAGGAACACTTTTACACTGTTGGTGGGATTGTAAACTAGTTCAACCATTATGGAAAACAGTATGGCGATTCCTCAAGGATCTAGAACTAGATGTACCATATGACCCAGCCATCCCATTACTGGGTATATACCCAAAGGATTATAAATCATGCTGCTATAAAGACACATGCACACGTATGTTTATTGCGGCACTATTCACAATAGCAAAGACTTGGAATCAACCCAAATGTCCATCAGTGACAGATTGGATTAAGAAAATGTGGCACATATACACCATGGAATACTATGTAGCCATCAAAAAGGATGAGTTTGTGTCCTTTGTAGGGACATGGATGCAGCTGGAAACCATCATTCTTAGCAAACTATCACAAGAACAGAAAACCAAACACCGCATGTTCTCACTCATAGGTGGGAACTGAACAATGAGATCACTTGGACTCGGGAAGGGGGACATCACACACCAGGGCCTATCATGGGGAAGGGGGAGGGGAGAGGGATTGCATTGGGAGTTATACCTGATGTAAATGACGAGTTGATGGGTGCTGACGAGTTGATGGGTGCAGCACAGCAACATGGCACAAGTATACATATGTAACAAACCTGCACATTATGCACATGTACCCTAGAACTTAAAGTATAATAAGAATAAATAAATTAAAAAAAAAAGAAAAAAACCCCAGAATATCCCCTGATAAACATAAGGAAAAATCTATCTGTGAAACTGCTTTGTGATGTGGATTCAACTCACAGAGTTAAACTCATCTTTTGATTCAGCAGGTAGGAAACACTCTTTTTGTAGAATCAGCCAAGGGACATTTCAGAGTGTACTGAGGCCTATAGTGAAATACGGAATATCCTCTGATAAAAACTAGAAAGTAACTGTGAAACTGCTTTGTGATATGTGGATTCAGCTCACTGAGTTACACTTTTCTCAAGATTTAGCAGGTTGGAAACACTCTTTTGGTAGAATGTGCAAAGGGACATTTAGGAGTGCACCGAAGCTTATAGTGAAAAACAGATTATCCCTTGATAAAAACTAGAAAAAGGTATTTGTGAAACTCTTTGGGATGTGGGGATTCAATTCACAAAGTTAAACCTTTATTTTGATTCAGCATTAGGAAACACTCTTTATGTAGAATTTGAGAAGGGACATTTCAGAGCTCATTGAGGAGTATAGTGAAAAACAGAATATGCCCCAATAAAAACTAGAAAGAAGCTATCTGTGAAACCACCTTGTGATGTATGGATTCATCTCACAGAGTTAAACCTTTCTTTTGATTCAGCAGGTTGGAAACACTCTTTTTGGGGATTCTGAGAAGGGACGATTTGGATTGCACTAAGGTGTATAGTGAAAAACAAAATATCCTGCAATAAAAACTAGAAAGAAGCTATCTGTGAAACTGCTTTGTGATGTGTGGATTCAGCTCATAGAGTAAAACCTTAATTTTGATTCACTAGGTGGAAAACACTCTTTTGGTGAAATCTGCAAAGGGACATTTCAGAGGGCACTGAACGCCTATAGTGAAAAACTGAATATCCCGCGAGAAACACTAGAGAGAAGCTGTCTGTGAAACTGCTTTGTGATGTGTGAATTCAGTTCACAGAGTTCAACTATTCTTTTGTTTCAGGAGGTTGGAAACATGATTTTTGGATAAACTGGGAAGGGACATTTCGGAACACAGTGAGGCCTGTAATGAAAAACTGAATATCCTGTGATAAAAACTAGAGAGAAGCTAACTGTGTAACTGCTTTGTGATGTGTGGATTCAGCTCACAGAGTTACATCTTTCTCTTGATTTAGCCGGTTGGAATCACTCTTTTTTTAGAATCTGCAAAGGGACACTTAGGAGTGCACTGAGGCCTATAGTGAAAAACAGAATATTCCCCAGTAAAAACTGGAAAGAACATATTTGTGAAACTGTTTTTGATGTGAGGATTCAGCTTACAGAGTGAAACCTTCCTTTTGATTCAGGATTTGGAAGCACTCTTTTTGTAGAATCTGCAGAAGGACATTTTGGAGTACATTGAGGCCTATAGTGAAAAACAAAATATCCCGTGATAAAAACTAGAAAGATGCTATCTGTGAAACTGCTTTGTGATGAGTGGATTCAGCTCACAGAGTTAAACCTTTCTTTTGATTAAGCATGTTGGAAACACTCTTTTTGGAGATACTAAAAAGGGACGTTTTGGAGCACACTGAGGCCTACAGTGAAAAATTGAATTTCCCGTGATAAAAACTAGAAACAAGCTATCCGTGAAATTGCTCTTTGGTGTAAAGATTCAGCTCACAGAGGTAAAGTTTTCTTTTCATTCATCAAGTTCGAATCACACTTTTTGTAGAATATGCAAAGGGACATTTGGAATGCACTGAGAACTATAGTAAAAAACCAAATATCCCTCAATAAAAATTAGAAAGAGATTTTGTTGAAAAGAAAGACAGCCCCAAAAGTCTCATATCAAATGAAAAATATTAATGTGCTTGCTGAGTTCTGAAAATAAAATCTCCACAAATTTCTATGAAAATATGCAAAAGATGAATCAGTATAAACACTGCAGTTCTATGTAGGGTCAATGGTTAGATCACAATCTGAAGTGTGCAAAACATTTAAATCCAACTTAATGAAGCGAGGACAAAACTATTTTAATTGTTGTTTCCAAATAATGCGTCCAAAATAGATAGGTCTATATAACTGTCACCCACCAAAAATGTAAAAATGCCCCAAAATACTGAAGACAGCAGCAGCCTCACATGTGGTAAGGCACACTGTGCTACACTAGCCAATGCCCACTTTAGGAATCATGTAGAGAAAACTTGGATGTTTCTTTGTATGACACGAATGTTCTTAAGGGGCAATTCTGTGCTCCCTCTTTTGCCCTCAGGAAAGAAAGTTCTCAACCTAGGTTTTATTGTGGAATTTGCAATATGTATGCTGTTAGAGGGAAACAGAAGCATGATTTCCTCAGTAGACACCAACCCCTGTGTCTGTTCTTACACATCCTGGGCTCAGTGTGTTTTGCTCCCACTCCCCAGGAGCCACTACTGCTGCATTTGCATTGTGGAGACAGGCTGGATGCTGGGATATGTATGTAAGTGAGTAAATGTGTGACCCAACCTAGAGGAAGGAGCTGGCCCCTCAGGATGAGGCCCGTCTTCCACCATGAGCCAGGATGCAGGTGCAAGGCTGCTTCTTTAGGAAAACTCCAAAGGCAGATGGGAGGTGAGAGCCCTTTTTAAAGGCAGCAGGTAACAGACTTAACTCGAGGCAACACAAGGACGGAAAGCAGACAGAACCTCTCAGAGCCCCACCCCGCATGCAAATCTAGACTATCAGAGAAGCATGACACCCAGTTATTTCAAGATCTCTATTGCATGGTGAGCAATCGCTCCTCAGACTGACATTAATGTTTGCTACCTTGGAAGCTGCAGCACCACACACATGAGATTTTAAAGACTAAAGGTGTCTGTGTATTCTTTCTAATAGAGTCCTTTTGATTTAACTGAGGATTTGGTGAAGTACATTTTATTTTGCCTACTTCCTCATCATATTTTCTGTGTCATAAATTTATGGTATAAAATTTCTGCAGTAACATAAATGAGAATTTCCACTGAAATAATCATCCAGAAAAACTAGCTTAGATGCAGTTACAAATAAATAAACAAGGATACTATCAAAAAGAACATCTGTGTTTAATTGACATTTGTCCTCCCTGTCCAAAAAGAATCTTACTTTGACCCTGCAGCTGGGTATGGCAGAAATCTGAAGTCAGATGCAGGGGAGACACCTGAAAAACACAGGAGCCAGAGAGGGACACAGGTTTCCATCCACATAGATGGACTGACCATCCTCCCTCCTTTGTCTAAGAAATCCCTCACATGCTCCTCCTCATAGGCTACAGCTAAAGCAGAGGCTTCCTTATGGCCTTTCAATGAAATATCAGACTGGGGTTATCTAAGGGAACACGAAAAGTAAAAGGAACATAAAACTCCAAATTTAATGAGGTGCTGTGACCTCCCCACTTCTACAGCACTTGTTTCCACAGGCTAAGACTTTATAGACAATTGGCTCTAGAAGCTTCTCTGAAGAGTACATCATCTGATATTTAAATTTATTCTTACCTTGTTTCTCTTTTTTCAGCATAGATAGTTGATATTTATAACTACAGCCAAGGCATAACATCTGAGTCTTTCTGCAGTGTGAGTCTCACACACATTGGGCAGACACAAAGGAAAGAAGAACATGGTTCCTTTGACCCATGCTCCTGGCTTCATGTCAACTTTTTATAACCCATTGCTCCGCAGTTTCCCGGGTGAAGCATGCTGGAAATCATGCTATCCCCAGACAATTGTCCAAGGTACCACTGTCCTTCAAAGCCAATGAAGCAAGAGTTCTAACAGTAGAGTATCAGTGGTGGAAGAAAGTAAAATGTGAAATAAAACACACTGTTCTTGGTGGGTGTGTGTCCTTTGGTCTGAAAGATGCTTCTTAAAGGAGTAGTTGATCTCCAAAGAAACAGACTGACTTGTTCTTTCTCAGCTGCAGAGTAAACAAATTTACAGCATTTGGGCAGTCTAGGGAAGCTGCGTGGGGTCAGCACTTTGGGGTCCTGCACTTATGACCCCACAAAGTAGGCACCACCAGGCCCTAGGGAAGTCACCCAAGGGTCCCCTGTGCATCCCAATGTTTGCCCCATGCCTGACCATTGTGTGGAGGGAGGTGTCCTGACATCCCATAGGACCCTGGCCATCCACCTCATAGGGAGGTCTGAAGACAGGCTGGGTTTTGGGAGCTTCTGGGAGTCTATTGAAAATCTCGTGGGAAACCATTTACAGTACTAGAAGCAGGCCAGTCCGTTCCCATCTACAGGATGCTGCCAGAAACAAAGATTCTTACAAAGTTCCTGAGTTCTGGGGAACCCACTGCTGAACTGAATCAAATGAAGAGAGATGAGCTCCCTGAGAGGGATGGAGAATAGCAGGGACTCACTCTCAGCTTCAGTCCCCTTCAAGGAATCATTCAGTAAGAAGAAAACATCAATTTACCAAATGTATTAATATCAAGTAAATGTCAGAACTTATTAAAAGAATCAGGTTGAAGCAAATCAATCACAAAATTTTATAATCACATAGAGCAAAGCTGCTCAGGAAATATCAGTTGTCCATTGAATAAACGAAGAGCTTGTGTGTGTGTTTATGTGAATGTGTACATATGTGTATGTGTGTATGTGTATGTGCATGTATGTGTGTATGTATGTATATGCATATGTGTGTATGTGTGTTTGTGTATTTGTGTATGTGTGTCTCCCATTAAATGAATCTAAAATATTTCATCCAAGTTTTCACTGAAAAAATTAAAACAAAAATAATATACAGTTTACAGAAACCTAAATGTCTACTGAGAGAAAAAAAACTATAAGGACAAAATAATGATATAGAACTAGAGAACTTCAGGTAGATTAGATTCAACAAATTATTTTCCCTTTCCTTGAGGTAAGAATGGATGTTTAGGGAAAAAAATTAGTCACTTACAAAACATCATTTATTTTAAATGGTATATTCTATTTTCCCTACATGACAAAGAAAGCTGGAGCAGCTATTGTTGCTGCTTTATTCAAAGTTTCAACATGTTTTTAATGTAGATAGTGCATACAAGTATACAATTCAGTGAAAGGATGTCAAATGCTTTCAATTTTAATCATGTTATCTTTTATGGACTATTTTATAGAAAGATGTTTCACATCTGTATTTTAGATAACTTTAAACTACTTTTTCTACTAAAGTAAACTTTATATATAGTTCTTTCTCTTTACCACATTTTCCAAGTATTGCTATTTTCTATTTGCGCTAAAGTTAGATGGAATCTGTTCCTCAGTGTGCGGCTGCACTGGAGGATCAATGGATAGCATCATCACAAGCTATTAGCTGTTTCTAGAAGGGGATGGAACTCCCTCAGGCCATAGAAAATGGTTCTCCAGGGTACCAAAGAGCTGCTTCAAACAGATGTGTGTCCAGAGCCCAGCTCTCTGAAATGGATCCTGAGGTCTGGGGCGGCGGGGGGGGGGTGGTCCCGTGAGCTGGCAGCAACCATCCCAGGCCACACACTGTGGTGTTTGCCAAATCTGTCCCACTAAGTTCACTTCAGCATCTTTAAACTTTGTGTTTGGGATTCAGATATGATACTGCCACTGCACTTCATTTATTTAAAGTATGAATCAAATGCATTTTTTCTGCATTTTGTTCCTTGCAATCCCAGTAGCATATTGAGGTTAATGAGTGAATTAAGGTCCCATTTTCCTTTTGAAGTAACTCACCCCTTCCCTTTATATTCCTTTCTAAAGCATGCCAGGGCTTCAGCACAGCAAGACTTGTTGCAATCATGCTGGTGGCGCTGGAGCCTGGCGCACCTGGACAAAGGCACAAGATGGGTGCTGGGGCAGGGCAGCCTGGTGAGCTCAGGGAAGCATGTGCCTTGCAGAATGGCAATTTGCTTCCATCCCTGTTCTGCCCATGAGTTCCTGTGTCTTTCCATTTCCCACAGGTGAGTGCAGACTCCAGGATCCAGCACTCAGGTCTGCCCACCTGACTCCACCTACTTCCCTCTCAGCCCCTCCTGTCGGTCCTCATAGGGCCCTCTGAGTGGGCTTCTGCCCTAGGGTCTTCATAACTCCCCAAGCATGAGGGGAGGATAACACCGTCATGTGATAAACACTTTAGAAACAGCATCTGACCACAAAAGCAGAATGGACGTTTAAGCTCCGCAGCACCATTCTCTCTTGTGCCTTCAGATGTATAATAAAATCATCTTATCAGGGACTCTTACTGGATAATCTACCTGCCTACCTACGTGCCCCATACCTGGCATTTGTGTAGCCTTTAAACACTGTGTCATGAAACACTCTGACTTTGAACAAATCAAATTTCAGAAAAAAAATCCTTGATAATGAATAGCCTTTTGTCATGGGCAAAGCCACAGGTGCATGCAGAGAGGAGTCTGGCCTTTAAATCAAGAGTCTGTGCATGCTGTTGGTAGGTAAATGCATAGTGAATGGGTTTGCCACTGGGCAAAGACCAAGACTCCAGAGGGAGATTATGCTGTTCCTTGTTTTCAGAGCACTATATCTGGGTAAAGGCATGCATTTCTTCATAACAGGGATACATTCTGAGAAATCATTCTGATATGGTTTGGCTGTGTCCCCACCCAAATCTCATCTCGAATCATAGTTACCATAATCCCCATGTGTCTTGGGAGGGACCTGGAGGGAGGTAATTTAATCATGGGGGTGGCTACCCTCATGCTCTTCTTGGGATAGTGAATGAGTTCTCATGAGATCTGATGGTTTTATAAGGGGATTTCCCCCCTTCTTGGCACTTCTCCTTGGCACTTGTTCTTGCCATCATGTGAAGAAGAATGTGTTTGTTTTCCCTTTTGCTGTGATTGTAAGTTTCCTGAGGCCTCCCCAGCCATGCAGAACTATGAGTGAATTACATCTCTTTCCTTATAAAAGTCTTGGCCTTAAGTATGTCTTTATTAGCAGCATGAGAACAAACTAATACACACCTTTAGGCAATTTCATAATTGTGTGAGCATCATAGAGTATACTTATACAAATTTAGATGATATATACATCTTTATTTATATACTTTTTTGGCATGGAAAACAGAATTTCCTAGCATCATTACTGAACATCAGTCATTTCCCCTACTTGATCTCAATGCCAATATCAAGTGACATCCAACAGGTTTCTATATCTGCTCTGTTAAACCTTATGGGACCCTGTTGGACATGTAGTCTGTTATTGGCCAAAAAATCCTTGTGGCTGTATATAGAAATATCTTTATAACATCAGTAGGAAGAACTCTCAGGTCTAAAGAACGTGGCAAAATTCTGCCTTTATCATCTGCAAAAGTAATGGAAATGTGTTTACCTCGTATTGCACTATTAAAGTAAGAACAAGCTTATTCAAAACCTGGGTAAGCATGGACCTAGACACTGCACTCATAGTGCTGGTTTGCAGTGTGGTTGCTGTTTTGTTTCATTTAAGAGGATTGTTGAAGCTAATCACCAGATAATGCAGAACATTGTCTCAAAGGCATTTTTATAGTCCCTGTAGTCTTTTTTTTTTTTTTAGATAATAAGACAAAGAAAGTAAATCTCTTTCTGAAAATAACTGAAACATCAGCATATTTTGCTGACTCAAACCCTTCATCGATGTACGAAACATTTCAATCTTTGTCTCTAAGCATTAGATTCTTAATTCTGAATCTAATTCTTAAATTGGGAAAATTGAAAATTGAGAATATAAAATCAACACCAAAAAAAATCACTGAAAACTGCACAAGTGCTATTGTACACATTCCACTTGCTATAAAGAAAAATGAGAGAGAATCACTAACAAATCTTATTGAGAATAATTTTAGAAGACTTTGGGTAAAAAATGAAATATTTGGATAAATTTCTTTCATGATGACATAAGACATTCTAAGAAAAGAATATTAGACACATAAAGACTCTGCTCTTAAAATTCATAGAAATTACTCTTCTTCCTTACACGCTGTGAAAAAAATGCAAACATAAACTCGAGTTTGTAAATGTAAAAAATTATCAAATATGAAAACATGTTTGCATTCATTTTGATGATGAATTTACCCATCTTTGGATGAATGATCGAAGAGCAGCTCACCCGTGCAGTTTTCTCGATATGCAATCTCTAGCTGGGGGTCTTTGCACTTGGCACATTGAAATTCACAACAGGAAAGGAAAGTCCTTCCATCAGAGGCACAGAGAGGTTTCTGAGGTGGACTTGCACAGTCCAAGCTCCAATCCTTGTCTTTATCTCGATCAACTCTCAAAAACCTGAGGGAGAAAAAAAAGAAGCCAGACAAATTTAAACACATATTACTCAGAGCAGCAGAAAACAGAAGGCTGTCTCAGGGCACTTCATGGTGAGGGAATGAAACCTTGAGGAATGCTGCCACCTGGTTCTTACACCTGCCAGAAGCATCATGTGCACCTCTGAACATTTAAAGCCATTGTCTGTTTCAAAAATCTATATAATTTGGAAATTTCCTACATCAATATTGGCCATCTGACACAGAACAACATGTGAATCTTTGTAGGGGATGCATGTGTGCCTAGTTTACCCCTAAGAGTCTGAGTTTTCCTTTTAATTTATGAATCCATTGACTAATTTGCCTCCACATTCAATGCCACACAATTTCATCTACATTCTCTGAATGCATTCATGTGCACTCAATTGGAGTAGATTACTGTTTTTTAATAAATGTTTGTTGAATGGATGAGTGACCTCATGACCCAGAGGAAGCTTGTGTATTTATCTGAAAATGCTTAAGGCACCAGGAATGCTCTCTGCAGGCCAAACAGACTGACCAATGGCCATGTGTGCCCCACAGTTCCCAAGGTGGCCCCAGGCCTCTGATCTCCCATCTGCTCTTTTACAGCCTGACATGCTTCAGAGCTTGCTGGGACTCCCAGGAAAGCCTCCGATCTGGGCGTGCTCGTCCCTCATGTTTATCAGTGTCCTGCCCCTTCCTGATTAGCCCCTAGTCCTGTCCAGGCCTCCATTCGGCCAGACAAAATACCAGACACCAAGGTGAAGCTCAAAGTGACACTGAGAAAGTGTCTGTGCTCCAGGACAAACAGGATTGTCGGAGGCCTTTGGTCTCTGGAATAACACCTGCCCCATGGCGGTGTTTTCCCTGATTCACAGAGCATAGAAAATGCGTTAAGGAAAAGAAAGAAAACCCTAGAATAATAATAATAAATAAATTTAAAAAAAAAAGAAAAGAAAGAAAAGCACAGAGCTGTAGTTGGCAGGGTATAGGCTACAGTAGCACTTGGCCCCCTGGGCAATGTGTGCATGTGAGAGGGGCTATGTGGCATTGTTCGCCCGGGGACATTTGTGGAGATAAAGAGAGTGCTGCTCTGATGGCCCATCACCTTTTCCAGTTTGAGCAGGGGTAAAATAGGATTGAGGTTCAGCAGAAGCTAGGGGACCCTCATTAACGTGCTCCTTTACCAGTAAGAGAGAAAAAAGAAATTTGCCAACTCAGGATGCTACATTCCTTCACAAGTTAACAAAACTTTCCACCTTGAAGTTTGCATCCCAGCTGGCTCTGTTTAAAGGTTAGCTTTGCCCAGCTAATCAGCACTGTAACCCTCTGGGTCTGTGGATCACAGGCGGGTTGTGTCAGTGGAGCTAACTCGGCAAGGCTGGTCCTGGAAATTACACTAACTTTTATATTATTGTCACATAGGGCTGTCAACACTACTGTGGGTCAAACCTCAGTTCTTTTAAAAGGGTTGCTCTGCTATCTTGAAGATAAATCTTGACCCACGCTTTGAAGGAACTACAGTGACCTTGATGGGCAGTAGAAGGAATCATAACCTGTAATTTGTTGAATGAAAATTTATCAACTTTAAATAATTTGCCCAGTGTTACATATACAATTTTTTTAAACCGTCACACTGAACAAAGAATTAAAAATAACTAGCCAAAAGCTGAAGCTGGACTGAAAGCCAGGGAGGGCACAGAAGATGCTGTAGGGGCCAGATGGCCCTTGGGGAGCCCCTGCCCTCACCAGGAATCCAGGCAGAGTCCTCAGAGCTCCCGACCTGAGGACTGTGGCAGCGTTGTGTGGCCCAGCGAGTGTGGCTAAGAACAGGTAAGCCAGTGCATTTTGGAGATCACAAAGCTACTTGGCAGTGGCCTTGCCCAGATTTGGAGATGAAGGCTGGAGCCAAGGGACAGGTGAGCGGCACCCAGAGGTGATGGAGCCTTTGCCATCTCAGAGGGGGCTACTTTTCAAGTTTGTTTCATTTCAACAGTATGCTCTAATTTTCCTGAGTATAAGCTCACCTGCTAAAATGATTCAGGCTTATTTTAGCTAAGAGGCAAGTG
The DNA here is from genome assembly GCF_043159975.1 of Macaca nemestrina. Lineage (NCBI taxonomy): Eukaryota > Metazoa > Chordata > Mammalia > Primates > Cercopithecidae > Macaca > Macaca nemestrina. The sequence goes on along the minus strand of NW_027257673.1, from coordinate 1,006,153 downwards.
AAAACAGATCATTGCCTTTCAGGGTTTTGCAAAAATGTGTGCTTTTATTTAAAAAGGGCAGAGCAGGCACATAAATAAATTCAATTGAATTCTGCCACTGATGAGTCTGAACACACATTTTTCACTTCACTAAAACCCATTGATTGTGCTCTTCCAGCAGTGGAGGGGTGCCCTGGGGGCAGGCAACTCCTGGGCGACTTGACTTTCAGGTGCTGTGTCTTGGGGAGTTCCTCCACTTGCTGAGATGCTGCTTGAATCTTATAAAATGCATCAAAGTCCTTCCTCACTTCACAGAAACTTGAGGATCTTGACAGCCTCATTCTTGCAGCACATAGCTGGCAGGGGCAGTGCAGGTTTGCACCTGAGAAAGAGGGGGGAAAAAAAACAAGAAGAAAACACGAACCTGCAGTGTGCTCAAGAGGAATCCCAGGTGCCTTCATTTCAAACAAGGGCTGGCCCACCCTATTAATAGCTGTTTTCTACTGTAGATGAAAAGACGGAATATCCTAAATCCTGTTGATTTTTATGTTTAAGAGGTGGTCTCTATGCATTTCCTGAAACCATAAGTGAGGAGATGCTGAGGACTTAGGTAAAACACCATAATTATCATTTTCGCTAAAGGGAAGGAGACAGTCTCTCTCTCTCTCTTTTTTTTTAATCAAAAGCACCCAGCATCCAGGCATTTGGAATTTGACCATAATTTTTGATAATTTACTGGTGCAGAACTAACAATGGAAGTCTCAGGAATAAGAGAACACACAGGTTATGCACATGTTTCTCCCCTTCCTCCTGTTTAATAGCAATTAAATTTCACGGAAGACAGTGCATGTAAGAAAATAAGCTTTTAACTAAGTTGTGTTAATAAACAGCACATTCAAGAAAAATAAAAATTCCAATTCCTAAGAATTCACTATTTGTTGAAATAATTCAGTTGATAGTCTTAAAACTAATTCAAGATAAGAAGTACTTGGCCAAATTTAGAATGTAGTCATTGGACATCGAGCAACTTTCTTTAAAAAAACCCAAAAACCTCAGATTTACAGGGGTTCCCATTTCTTTTGATTTCCACGTAGCAGTTCTGTTTGCACAGGTGCAAGAAGGCCAGGTGTAAGGAAGCTAGTGGGGAGAGAAGGGCACAGGAAGTGTCTTTGTGGACACTAAGTAACTCACGCATTAGAAAACCAGTCAGACAGACTCAGTGGATGAAAGTCATGGTCTATATTTCTTTTTAATAAATTACTGGGTTTGGGCAAGAAGAAAAAGATTAAAACAAAATCAAACTGTTTACAAAACAGGTAAAACCACTGTTCAGATCTTAACATGTATAAAATGTCTCCTTATATCACTGATTAAATACTTCTCTGACTATATGAGATAACACATGGTATGAGAAAACATTAAGAAAATTTTGCCTCTGAAATACATACTTCTATATCTATAAGATTTGCAAGGCCAGGTGCAGTGGCTCACACCTATAATCCCAGAGCTTTGAGAGGCCAAGTCAGGAGGATCTGCTAGGCCAGGAGTTTGAGACCAATCTGGGCCACACAGTGAGACTCTGTCTCTGTCAGGGGTGGGGGGAAATTAGCCAAGTGTGTTGTTGTACTCCTGTGGACCCAGCTACTTTGGAGGCTGAGGCAGGAGGATCACTTGAGCACGGGAATTGGATGTTGCAGTGAGCTATAACTGTGCGCTAGTGCACTCTAGCCTGGGTAACAAAGGGAGACCTTGTCTCAAATAATAATAATAAAAATCTCAAAAGCATGCACTTTCTACATAATACGCCAAGAGAAAATAGATGGCATCTACATTAGGTATATCTCCTAATGCTATCTCTCCCCCGTACCCCCTCCCCACAATAAGACCCGGTATGTGATGATCCCCTTCCTGTGTCTGAGTGATCTCATTGTTCAATTCCCACCTATGAGTGAGAACATGCGGTATTTGGTTTTCTGTTCTTGCGATAGTTTGCTGAGAATGATGGTTTCCAGCTGCATCCATGTCCCTACAAACGACACGAACTCATCCTTTTTTATGGCTACATAGTATTCCATGGTGTATATGTGCCACATTTTCTTAATCCAGTCTCTCACTGATGGACATTTGGGTTGATTCCAAGTCTTTGCTATTGTGAATAGTGCCGCAATAAACATACGTGTGCATGTGTCTTTATAGCAGCATGATTTATAATCCTTTCATTCTCCTGGAGGCAGGTAGAATGCCTACAGAGAGGGGTCCTTAATAATTATTTAATACGTTCAGTTCAAACCGGGTCTGACTTTTGAGCTAACTAGAAACATGAGGCTTTACTCCTAAAGACTGGGGAAAAGAAGGCAAAGACAATAAAATACTGAAGTTAAGTGTTTTTAAAATACATACAAAGTGGTGCAACTAACTTTCATCAAATGCTACATGAATGAGTATTATAGATTTAGGTTCTAATCCTTTGGGTATATCCCCAGTAATGGGATGGCTGGGTCAAATGGTATTTCTAGTTCTAGATCCTTGAGGAATTGCCACACTGTTTTCCACAATGGTTGAACTGGTTTACAGTCCCACCAACAGTGTAAAAGTGTTCCTATTTCTCCACAGCCTCTCCAGCACCTGTTGTTTCCTGATTTTTTAATGATTGCCATTCTAACTGATGTGAGATGGCACACCAACATGGCACATGTATACATATGTAACAAACCTGCACATTGTGCACATGTACCCTAGAACTTAAAGTATAATAATAAAAGAAAGAAAGAAAACAGATGGCATCCATGTATTTGCTTACTCTTAGTGGGAGGTGCATACAGGAAGAAATGAGATTGAACAGAAGATGGGGCAGTGCTGGCAACAAGGCCTAGTGCATGGAAAGCCTGCACAATTCTAAAACTAACTGGGGACAGGTGGGAGAGTGGTTACAGACTCAAGCCTGTTTTAGAGTCATTTCTCCATTTTAAGGCCTGGACTTTCTCAGGTTTCAGAAAACAGGGTCCTACTCTTTTAGGACAAATAACCTAAATCTATAATGCAAAAGTGAAAATTATGTTTTAGATGCTGCAATCTGAAGCTTAAATGCTAAAGGAAAACACAGCTTGCCACGGGACATTTTCTCCCAGAGAGACAGACATTTCATTCACTTATTCATGTAGCATTTGGTGAAAGTTAGTTGCACCACTTTGTATGTATTTTAAAAACACTTAACTTCAGAATTTTATTGTCTTTGCCTTCTTTTCCCCAGTCTTTAGGAGTAAAGCCTCATGTTTCTAGTTAGCTCAAAAGTCAGACCCAGTTTGAACTGAACGTATTAAATAATTATTAAGGACCCCTCTCTGTAGGCATTCTACCTGCCTCCAGGAGAATGAAAGGATTATAAATCATGCTGCTATAAAGACACATGCACACGTATGTTTATTGCGGCACTATTCACAATAGCAAAGACTTGGAATCAACCCAAATGTCCATCAGTGACAGACTGGATTAAGAAAATGTGGCACATATACACCATGGAATACTACGCAGCCATAAAAAAGGATGAGTTCGTGTCCTTTGTAGGGACATGGATGCAGCTGGAAACCATCATTCTTAGCAAACTATCACAAGAACAGAAAACCAAATACCGCATGTTCTCACTCATAGGTGGGAACTGAACAATGAGATCACTTGGACTCGGGAAGGGGGACATCACACACCGGGGCCTATCATGGGGAGGGGGGAGGGGGGAGGGATTGCATTGGGAGTTATACCTGATGTAAATGACGAGTTGATGGGTGCTGACGAGTTGATGGGTGCAGCACAGCAACATGGCACAAGTATACATATGTAACAAACCTGCACGTTATGCACATGTACCCTAGAACTTAAAGTATAATAATAATAATAAATAAATTAAAAAAAGAAAAAAAAAAGAAATTTTGAAAAAGAACCTGCCCTTGAGAAGCTGAAATTCCAGAGGACAGAAACCTAAGTCCAGAAATGATGACCACGCTGTATAAGGAAGAAAACAGGTGCCTGAGAGGCTCAGAGGGAAGATCAGTTAAAGCCAATTTGGGGGGATATCTGCTGCTTCCTAAAAGATGATCTGAGGCAGAGGTCCCCAACCTTGTATTCATCTGTATTTACAGCCTCTCCCCATCACTAACCTTACCACCTGAGCTCTGCCTCCTGTCAGATCAGTAGCAGCATTAGATCCTCACAGCAGCATGAACCCTATTGTGAACTACACATGTGAGGGATCTAGGTTGTGGGCTCCTTATGAGAATCTAATGCCTGATGATCTCTCCCTGTCTCCTATTGCCCCCAGATGGGACCATCTGATTGCCTGAAAACAAGCTCAGGGCTCTCACTGCTTCTACACGATGGTGAGTTGTATAATTATTTTATCATATATTACAATGTAATAATAGCAATGAAGTGCACAATAAATGTAATGTGCTTGAATCATCCGAAAACCATCCCCCACCCACTGGCTCATGGAAAAATTGTCTCCCATGAAACCAGTTTCTCATGCCAAAAAGGGTGGGAATCGCTGAACTAAGGAACCCAGAGAAACTGGATGAAAATCCATGTGAGCTGGCATCCCACAGCAAATCCACAGATGTGGATGTGTCAAAGCCAGCAGTAGGAAGAAATTGGAAAGGGTGTCACTGAAAGCAGGTCTCGTGTGTCATCGTGGTGGCTAGTGCCTCTTGAATCAAGGCACTGGCATCACTTGAGTACTTGGGGAGGCCAGGGCTCAAACTGAAAACAAGGAGATGCTGGACTCTTCCCTCCAGCAGAGGATTCTGAAGAGTGTGCTCTCCTCACCAAGACACAGATGAGGCCAATGAGCAAACTCTGCACAGGATCTCGCCAATTTTGTGGTGCAGTCTTTCATCCTCTCTGATGAACTAGACTTTGGGGAGGCCGAGGCAGGAGGACTGCCTGAGGTCAGGAGTTGGAGACCAGCCTGGCCAACCTGATGAAACACTATCTCTACTAAAAATACCAAAATTAGCTGGGCATGGTGGGTGGTGCCTTTAATCCCAGCTACCTGGGAGATTGAGGCAGAGAATCACTTGAACCCAGGTGGCAGAGGTTGCAGTGGGCAGAGATTGTGCCACTGCATTCCAGTCTAGGTGACAGAGTGAGACTTCATCTCAAAAATAATAAAAATAAAAAGTAGAACAAGTGATGCATGAGTCAGAGACACTGGGCATCGACTTTTCAAAGGTAGCTTCTCTTAGTAAGTTTAAGAGCCTGATTGAAATAACTCAGTAAATTAGGAAAGTGGTGACAATGTTGGTCCTGTCAGCATTCCTGACCCCCTTTTACCTTTTTGTTCAATTTATTGGGTATCCATAGGAATTTAAAAACCAAGAGCAAATGATTGAATGAGATGACTTTGTTTTAATCTGCCTGACTAGATTACAGCTACAAGCGCAATAAATATGCAGAAGGTGGCTGTGGGCAGATGCAGGGCATGGAGTGTCATCGGGCTGGCAAGGATCTGTGGTCGAAGGGACCATGCTGACCTTGATGAGGCAGAAGAGCAAAGTGACCAGGGACGTGTATGGAGCCATGTGAACCAAGTGAAGCCATATGAACCAAGTGGTTTCTTCACTTGTCAAATGGAGGTAATAATGATGCATGTTTCATAAAGATGACTGTGAAAACAAAATGTGATAGTGCATGTGAAAGTGTTTGGAAAAGATATGAAAATGTTATTTGCAAGAAGCCCTCAGAGTAGAGGGCTTGTCTACCATTTAAATGAATATAAGGTATGTTTACCATTTCAACTCTACTGTGTGAGCCCTAAGCAATCCTCCTTCTGGTGATCATTTCCAAAGCGAAAATGACGAGTGTGAGGTAAAAAGGGAGCTAAATTAGAAGTTCAAGAAGAGAGAGCAGGTTTCTCCAGGAAGCCTGGGAAAGATGGAGGCAGATGCAGGAGAGAGAGCAGGGGCTCATCTCTGCAGCGGAGCTGCCAGTGCGAGGTGTCTGCAGCCAGTGGGAAAACCTGAGGGATGTACAGGCAGATGTGGCCAGGGTGAGGCAGCCCCTCTTGGGACCAAGATCCTGGAGATGCTTCCACCTTCTGTAGGGAACCAAGACAGACCTCTTAGGATGCACACACAACCAAGCAAGGCTGAATCCCAGACACCCTGCTGACGCTGTCTGGTATGGAGATCCCAGACAAAAGCAGGAGACATGAGGCCCTGGTTGTTTCTCTATTTACCATGCTGCCTTTGTTTGTTTTAGTGGAGCTAGAACTTTTTATAAGTGCATCTACAGATACTTTACTGACTTTTGGTCCCTGACCCAGCTTTCCCTAGAGCTCTTGGTTCCATCTTCCTCCCACCTCATGTTCTGCATGATGGGCTCCAGGTTACTGGCCCCACCGTGAGGGAAAGACAATGCAGGTCCTTGGCACCACAGGGAAGGATGGACAATGCTTCACTGCATTTCATGCTGTGCAGCTCTCTTCTTCTTTTCTAAAACATTTATTTTATATTTATTTTCCTTCCCTCCATCCACATCAATGTTAATTTCAGTGATGAAAATGGATATTTTTGCTCTTTGTTAGTAATTTTTGGAGACAATTTAAGAAATCTCAGGTTATTCATTGTTGCATATCTAGGTTTATTTGAGATTCAGTAGGAACTCTGTTATTCTAAAACTCTTCCTAATAAGATATCATGAGGATGATGTTACTTTAACGCAAGAATTATCTCTGACAACAACAAAAAATTACCCTTGGCATTTGGCCACAATACTTATGGGTCAGAGGTACTTAAAGGCACGAAGTGGATTCTACCAGTCCCCTATGAAATACTGTAACACAGCTGAACTTTCATTATCGTAAGCAATGTCCACTCTATTGGAGGCTCTTGTTATGCTTTGGGTCACTTAAAAGTGTTTCTAGGAGGTTCGTGTTGCCTCAGGCACCATCCTCATTGCTTTAGCAATAAAAATGCTAGCTTCTTATCCAGGATCACAGTGAGAATCAAGATGCCCCTGGATCAGTGTGAAGCACTCACGTGTGTCCTCAGCCACCACTGTGAAGCAGTACATGTGTGGGTGCAGAATGCACAGGTGTGGACTCTCAACCCAGTTCTCCTGAGCCCATGGACTGTGCCTCCATGGGGGTAGAGATGCTTGTGCACCCACATGGCCTCAGAGTCCAGCAGTGTGTGGCCAGCACTGTGGCTCGGTGAAGAGTGTTGTCTTCAGAGCCAGATTCGGGTAGCCACCTGGGGTCCCTACAGAATCAATGGGGTAAGTAGCAGGACCTAGATAAGGTGTTTGAGAAAACGAGTATAGGAACATGGGGCATGACCATGCTGAGGCCTTGGAACACCTCTGTGAGGGACCTCATTGGGTGCCACGCATGAACGCTGTCCTTCCACCTGAGTCAACAGGAGACCTGCACCACGCATGAACGCCATCCTTTCACCGGAGTCAACAGGAAACCTGTGAACACCAACTACAAAACACCTCCAGCATTCACAGTTCCCACTCCCTCCTACTTCAGTCTCCTCTTCTCTGGCTCAACCCTCTTTGGACATCATCTCTTCCTTCTTCCTCCTTTTTTTTTTTTTTTAAAGACAGAGTTTCACTCTGTCATCCAGGCTGAAGTGCAGTGGGGTGGTTGGGGCTCACTGCAACCTCCACCATCTGGGTTCAAGTCATTCTCCTGTCTCAGCCTCCTGAGTTGCTGGGACTACAGGCACCACAACACTCAGCTACTTTTTGTATTTTTGGATAAAGATGGGGTTTTGCAATATTGCCCAGGTTGGTCTCAAACTTCTGAGCTCCAGTGATCCACCTACCTTGGCCTCCCAAAGTGCTGGGATTACAGGCATGAGCCACCGCGCCTGACATGGACTTCATCTCTGTTAGCCTCTTCCCCTGCTCACAGCTTGAACACTGAGCACATAGGCCGGGCATTGTTCTAAACACTTTACTGCACTAGTGCATTCAATCTAACAGTCTTCTGCTTTAAATGCTATCATTAGCCCCATTGTGCAGATGAGGACGTGGAAACAGACTGACTAATTAACTGGCCCTTTCCTGGTTGCACTGCTGGCTAGCATGGGACCCCAGAGCCCATTCTGCTCCATAGTCCCCTCTTGGTTCTTGTTAAAAAATCAATTGTGTAGCCCCTCAAGGGTTTCCAGTGGAAAATTCCAGTAAAAAATTAAAGTAGTAGTTTCCAATTGACATAAAAATATACACAATGGAAATACATAAACGTTTTTCTTTCACATGTAGAAGACAATTTAAAGTTTAGGAGGCGACACACACTTGGAATTCTCTGCTGTAGGTATATCAGACCTGACTTCTAACCTGAAGGTTTGACTGTCATCACTGCCCCATCGGAGGCACACTTCATAGCTCACATAAAGCTCATGGGTTTCTGGGCTGCAACTCACAAAAGATCAGATAAACTCTGACTTTTACTGATAGCAAAAGCAAATATGCTACCTGGAGAGTGATTACCCAGTCCAAGATTACAGAGGTTAAATGAGAAGTGCCTTAAAATAAAAGTACCAATCAACCATGAAAATAAGTATGAAGCACGTGTTGGACTGTGTTTCCCAAACACCCAATGGCACCTGGAAACATAGTGGCTCTCAGTGGCAGCATGCAGCCTGTCACCCGGACAGTGGACTCCCATCTCCACCCCCAGAGACTCTGACTCATAGAGCTGGGAGAACCCAAGGTTTTCATGTGCAGTAAACAGGATATGGGCTCTGGTTGTCCTCAGGAAACACGCTCACAAAAGGGTTGCAGCTTTCTGACCAGCCGCAGTAGGGAGGGTGATCAGAAAAGAGTGGCTCCCCTACCATTCCAATGACACATACAACCCCAACGACCTGACCTCTTTTATTGAAGAAGTAGCTCTGTTTTTATTACAGTATGTAACTCACAAATTCCCTGATAGACTCAACATTTTCTGGAACGGCTAAACTACCCAATGGAAAGCCACTTTCCCTCTCCGTCCTTACTTTCCCTGGAATATAAACACATTTGCTAATGAAATGACATATTCAAAGGCATTCAGGCAGAGTTTCTTTTCTGAGGCTCTTGCTCATTTCAAAGCATTTAGAGTAAATTGCACTAAAATGTATGTTAGAGAATATGAGAGTAACTTGGAAAGCCAGGGAAATGCATCCAAATGCCAAGATACCAGATAATTTGTTTCTTAGTCAAACTTCAGTGGAGACTGTGTTATTTGGTGAAATCATTCCCACGGAGTCATAACTAAAGGATTTAAAACAGGAAACAGAAAGACGGATCCTTGCTGGAAACAATATGTCTGAGAGGCAGCTCCACAGATCACCTGTCTCCCACTCAGGCAGGTGAAGAGAAACTGCTCCCCTGTGAAAGGAATGGGCAGCAGTCATGCAGTCCCATGGGTTAAAAGTGTGACAAAATGACACAGCATGTAAAGGTCATGCTGTTTATCTCTGCATAAAGTCCAGGCAGCGTCCAGCCCTGTGTCTCCATCTAAAGGTAGCAAGACATCATTTTATTCTAAATGTCACCCACATCCCTTCAGCACCCCCCATAATCACAGTTCTGACTACTTCCATTTATTTTCCTTTGTGGGGGGCAAAACGTGGATGTAGGGGAGATCTCAAAACTAAGAATGTTTAGCTGCTAATGCAGGACCATGATTGAATGTCCCGAAAACTGAGTTTATTTCTCATTTCATCTGAGCAGGGTTTTCGTGACAAGACCATGGGCTCTTAATGGGGATTTGTCCCATGAATGTCCCAGAGAATGGAACATTCCTGAGACAGGCCTCTTGCTTCCACTCAGGACTCCTGGCAGCCTACTTCCCCTGTCACTGAGGGATCTGCACGCTCATTGCCCGGGTGGGCAGGGGGGTTCGTGGAGGAGAGAGAGCACTCAAGAAGACCCCCATCTTCATCCACATTCACCACCACATGCCACGGAAGCCACAGAGTGAAAAGAAGGGGAAATTCTTTCTTTGTAATAAAAAGAGCCAGATCCCCTGTGCCCACACCTGGGGGCAGGTGCAGAGGCTGTCCCTTTGGGAAGGCATACTGTCAGGGCTGGAGGCTAAGTGGAGCTGCTCACAGGGTCACCCATGAACACACAAGGATGCCAGCCCAGGTGCCTCATTTGACCACAAAGAGCCGAAGCTCCCAGCAATCACCCAGCTCATCTGCAAGGGAAGAAGAATCCAGCCAAGGGCTTGGGGCCCGGGCCCCTGCCCTCCATTCCAACCAGGACTCTTAATCACAGGAGCCAGGGCTGAGCCTTCTTTCACCAGGACAGCAAGCCCTGTGGCTCTCGCATAGCTTTACACTCACAGGCTTTGAGAGGAAGGGGTCAGGACCTGGCCACAGAGCCCCCTCTAACCCTCTTCCCGGGCTTCCCCATGCTTATTGGGGTTGCATCTTCCGCTCACCTGGAGGAGAGGCAGTGCTGGCTCCTGTCAGGCTCCTGTTCCCCTCTCACCTTGGGTCATGCATTAAAACAGATTATTTGAATTTTTGACAGGCTTTGTTTACACTATGTGATAGCTCAGACATGGAATCCTTCCAAGAGAACTCTCCCCACAGACCTCTGAAATGGAACAACTGAAATACTGTCACACCCCAGTCAGAAGGATCCCCATGCTGAAGTGCACAGTGTAATCTCAGAGACCGGCAGGGGAGAGCTCCGGAGGTCCCATGGTTGGGGATCCTTGCTGCTGCCTCCTGCAGTCCTTCACCTGACACCTCTCGGTCACAGCCCCATCCAGGTGCCGCCGAGGAAGAAAGCCTCTCAGACAGAAAGGAGCTCTCAGGACAGAACCATTATGGAAAACAGTATGGCGATTCCTCAAGGATCTAGAACTAGATGTACCATATGACCCAGCCATCCCATTACTGGGGATATACCCAAAGGATTATAAATCATGCTGCTATAAAGACACATGCACTCGTATGTTTATTGCAGCACTATTCACAATAGCAAAGACTTGGAATCAACCCAAATGTCCATCAGTGACAGATTGGATTAAGAAAATGTGGCACATATACACCATGGAATACTATGCAGCCATCAAAAAGGATGAGTTTGTGTCCTTTGTAGGGACATGGATGCAGCTGGAAACCATCATTCTTAGCAATCTATCACAAGAACAGAAAACCAAACACCGCATGTTCTCACTCATAGGTGGGAACTGAACAATGAGATCACTTGGACTCAGGAAGGGGAACATCACACACAGGGGCCTATCATGGGGAGGGGGGAGGGGGGAGGGATTGCATTGGGAGTTATACCTGATGTAAATGACAAGTTGATGGGTGCAGCACAGCAACATGGCACAAGTATACATATGTAACAAACCTGCACGTTATGCACATGTACCCTACAACTTAAAGTATAATAATAATAAATAAATTTAAAAAAAAAGAAAAAAGAAAAGAAAAAGAATTTGAATCTTTTAATGCTATTTTAAATAAAATTGTTTTCTGTATTGTATTTTCAGAAAAAAAAAAAAAAAAAAAAAAGAACTCACTTGAGGGCTGGGTCGGCAGGCAATTGGCCCCGTCTGCAACTCCACCATTACCTCTGAGCACGGGCAGGCTTTCTCCAGGCTTGGACAGTCCAACACATAAACCTTAAGCTGTGTGAAGCTATTAACATTTAAATGAACTAAAATGAAGTAAAATCTTACTGAAACCAGTCGCTCATTTGCTATGCGTTTAGTTCTTATGGCCTCCTGTGCTAGTGGCTGCTGTCTGGGACAAGGCAGCTCATAAATCATTTCCATCACTGCAGACAGCTCTTCTGGAAAGTGTTATCCATAAACAGGGATTGCAGGGCAAGTACTTCCCACCCTGGCTTCCCAAACCCCAGTGATTTTCATAAAATGCCCAAGAAGCAAACGGTTGCAACAACATGAATACAAATAAGCTTGCTAGCTCTGTGACCAATCGAACAAAACCTAAATGCCAAGCAGAGTAACTTAAGAAAAGTGTCTTGAAACTTACACTTTTAATTATAGAAAAAATAGAAACACCTTAATTGCAGGAGGATGAGAAGCTTGGAGATTTTTATGGAGGGAATACAGAAGATTTCGAGGGACTTCAAAGGTATTTTAGACCTTAATAGAAAAGAGTGGGGAGGTGGTAGGGGGTAGGAAATGCATGCAGGGCACCCACAGGCTTTGAGGCCTGAGCTCCCAGCTCTGCCTGGCCCTGACCACTCATTGAGAAGGAGGCCAAGGAGGGCAGGGCTAGCTGTATGGGTGGGTGAAGCCACCACGGTGAACTGTGCAGGTGGGTGAAGCCACCATGGAGAATCATGCAGGTGAGTGGAGCTCCCAGGGTAAACCTTGCAGGTGGATGAGGCTGCCAGGGGGAACTGCGCTGGTGGGTGGAGCTCCCAGGATAAACCCTGCAGATGGGTGAAGCCACCAAGGGGAGTCACGCAGGTGAGTGGAGCTCCCAGGGTGAACCCCACAGGTGGGTGATGTTGCCAGGGAACCACACAGGTGAGTGAAGCCATGGGTTAGCAGAACCCTGTGACCCAGGCCACACCTGTGTCCTGTGGCCAACAGGGGCAGGCAGCATGGGAGTGACAGGCACAGGCCTGAGGGGTTTGCAGAGCCCTGCTCCCCAGGAGGAGTAAGCTGGGCTTTCTTTAAAGTTTCACCAAACGCTTCCTGGGCACTGTGAATTTCAGGGCTGTCACCACAATAAACGCATGCTAATTTATTGTTCAGGAGGTGCTCACAGCATCCCACATCTACGATCTTTATTTTACAGAGAAATTAAATGTAACAAAGAGAATTAAAAACTCAGGTTTCCAAGGAAAATGTTGGAGCTCTGGAAGCTACCCCAGCAGTGGGCACTGCGACCCATGGACAAGGTCACACTGGCTGGCATCAGCCGGTGGCTGAGAGAGAGGAAGTAAGGAAGATCCACCCACCACAGTGGGCTTTCCACAGGGCCTTAGTTACAGAGGGTTTGGACACCCAGAAGGGCCTATACCTGGGCCACAAGGAGGCTTTCCTTTGGCCGGTGGTCCCTCCTTTCCAATTCACTCAGAGCAAGACAAATCTCAGTCTGCAGCAGCACATGTAGGACGCAGGAGCATGGCCTTCCTGGGACCGCTCTGAGCCAGGAGGTGTCTGTGTCCTTAGCCCACCCTGCTTCACTCTTACCTTAGACCCTCTGAGAAGGGTCATGGTGTGACCAGGCTCCCTGCAGGTTTCAGGAAGGTTCCAGGGAGGCCTGTAGGATGCAGGCATGAGGGAAGTGGTGAGGCTGAGCGAGATGAGCACACCCTGGCCCAAGGGAGGTTCCCTGTTCCCCAGGTACTGCAGGCAGAGGGAGGCCTCAGCCAAGATGGTCGCATCCCAGCCCTCCCAGGCCCAGTGCACTTAGACCAGGCTGTGATTCCATTCTAGCAGCTGGGAGCAAAGCGGTGCCCGCCCTTCACAGCCACCTTCCCTGCCCTTTAGCTGCTGGGATGGGGATGCTCCAGTCAATGGCTCACTCCCAGCCTTTTGGGAAATAATTGCAAAACCCCAATATGAGGAGAGCTACATTTCTCAATCTGCATCTCTTCCAAGTCTTAGGCTTCCCTGGAAATCAGTGACACTCTAAGCAGAGTAAGTCAAGGGGGCACTGCCCACTCATTTTCAATGTACTTGGGAAGTGATCCCCTATCTTGTTGACCATGAAAATGCGTAGAAGAAAACACATTCTGTGTTTGTTCATCTATCCAAAAAGATTCTGATGGGCACTTTAAACCTAGTAAAGTGCTTCAACTAAAGTCAAGAAAAAGTCTCTCTAGGTATTAAATTCAGAATAAGAGGAGAGGGAAGAAGAGAGGTGAGGATCCACTCTTTTCACTTATTTGCTGGTTGGGTGAGCATTAGGTGCGAGTCTGCTGAAACCTAAAAAACCAGATTATCACATGCCTTCCTTACCACTGAGCTATGTGAGCCTAGACCAAATACTTTACCATGTTACGAAGAATGCTTGCGCTCAGAATGTGTAGAAGGAAAACTGCTCTTAGTAAAATCTGGAATAACCATCTAATACACTTGCCAAGATTCAGACCAATATGCCTAGAATAATGTCAAACCAAGAAAACAATGAGGTTTATGATGGAAACAGAGACAAAAATTTAGGATCATTCCAATGGCATCGGAATGATCCCACACTCATAACATTTTAAGATTACCAAATGCACTTATGAAAGGTGGCTATCACATAGAATCTAATTTTGTTTTTTGAAGACCAACTCCTTTGGAAGTTTTTCTTGGCAGATACTGAATAGCAAGAACAATTAAAATTAAAACAATAAAGAGAATTAAAAACTACATATGTCTGATGAAATAAACACTCAGATGAAATTGATTTTCTTGGCTCTCTGTCATTTAACTGAGAAAAGAAAAACTAGGATTTATACACTTTTTTGAAAAATAAAATCGTGTCCTCAATGTCAACTTGTCAAAAGCTAATTTTAACTACCTAGGATTTAATATCACTAAAATGTTGATATTAATACATCAAGTTAATATAATTGTAAATTACAATACTCTTAGACAGATCTTATCACAATGGGTATCCATTCTGAAGATATCTTGGCCTTTGTACTTTGAACATCATTTTCTGAAAAGGAACAGTTTTCCTTTGGTTCTGGGAACTAGTCACTTCCTTTGCCTTCTATACATCATTCACAAAACATTTGCCTTCAACATCATGCAAAGCTACAGAAGATCTTGTACAAGGTAAGATTATGAAGTAACAGGGATTAAGTTTTTAACAAATCTACACTAATGCAGATCAATGTTCAAGTCGGTTCTTTAAAGAGATCACTTTTGAGTCTGGGTGTGGTGGCTCACACCTGTAATCCCAGCACTTTTGGAGGCCGAGGTGGGTGGGTTACCTGAGGTCAGGAGTTTGAGACCAGCCTGACCAATATGGTGAAACACCATCTCTACTAAAAATACCAAAATTAGCTGGGTGTGGTGGCATGCATCTGTAATCCCAGCTACTCAGGATGTTAAGACAGGAGAATTGCTTGAACCTGCGAAGCAGAGTTTTCAGTGAGCTGAGATCCCACCACTGTACTCCAACCTGGATGACAGAGAGAGATTCTGTCTCAAAAAAAAAAGACATCACTTTTGAGCATATCTAAATATTCCAACAATTTAGTCTTCATTCAAATTTGTGAACTCTTCCTTTGAAGCTACCTTCACAATATATGGAGAGCTCAAGGAAAGTCAGCCATATGATGTCATGCTGAAACACAGATTCCATTCGATTCTAACAAACCTACAACACAAGGAAATAAAGACACATTTCCTTATTGTATAGATGGCAATATTAAAGTTAGAGAAATGCAATGTCTTGCTCAAAGTGACAAATTATTTTGTGGTGGTGGGAGGGCGTCAGGACAAGTATGTGCCTCTGGTCACTGTCCACATTTTGTCCTGTGAGACAGTGCTGGCTCTAAAATGTCATCAACTTCGTAGGTCACGTCATCTTGAGACTGAAAGAAAAGTCAATTTAGACAAACCTACCTCACACTGCAATAATTTTTATGTAATCTTGTGGTAATAACTATTGGAATCTGTAACAGAGGCTCATGTGTATATTTTCTGTCATGCTTTTTCACCCCTTGCACTGGACTGAGTTGTTGGTTTTGAGTGACACCTGTAAGAGTGACTTTATCAAATTGAGTTTGGTCAGATTTGATCAATCCATTGTTGTATGAATTTGTCTGTTAACCTAGGACTAGTGAGCTGAGAGGTGGTGGAGCTTCCTTCATGTTTGTATAGCTCTTGCTTTGAAAATAGAAGGTGAACTGAAAGCTATGGAAAAGTAGATGGATGTCTTGTGGATTACAAATGAGCATCATGCGTGTGTGTGTGTGTGTGTGTGTGTGTGTGTGTGTGTGTGTGTGTGTATGTCTTGTATCTTTGAGAGGATGGGCCCAGCTAAGATGTACTTGGCAAATTGAAACTTTCATTTTAATTAAAACTGACTTTTCTAATTTAGATAGGTTAGTCCTATATTTTTGCTTTCAAGAGAAATATTCCTTTTAGATACAACCTGTACTTTCTCTTCCGCAAATAAAAAAATGGGAAGACATAATTTTGTTTTATTAAGCCCATTATTAATGCCAGAAGGAGACCAGTAAGACTGAACCATGTTCTCCCAACTACTCGGGAGGGTGACGCAGGAGAATGGCATGAACCTGGGAGTCGGAGCTTGGAGTGAGCTGAGATCGTGCCACTGCACTCCAGCCTGGGCAACAGAGCAAGACTGTCCCCCCGCTGCAAAAAAAAAAAAAAAAAAAAAAAAAGAAAAAAAAAAGACTGAGCCATGTTCAAAGGAGTTCAGTATTAGGAGACTTCCTTCTAAAGTGAGAATATGAAGTTTTATCAAAAAGAAGAATGGGGGAGAATGTGTGGGTGGCCCAAAAATGGTTAAAAATCATATTTCAGTGTAGTTAGCAATACCTAGACTTATTTAAGAGAGTACTTAAGACGTTGATCAGCACAGTTCACTCTCCATGGGGTTTATAATTTCTGTAGTTAAGGTTTCCGCTTAATGTTAACATATAATACAGCCAACAGGCAATCTCTTTAAAAATAACAAAATAAAATCACAATTAAGTAAAATCAGTGGCTCTTCTGTATCTGTGTCTAACAAGATTAGAAACTTTCCCACAGCTCATGCAGATATTTTAAATATAATATGAAATGAATGTTTTGGTTTAAAATTTTATTAAATATTTTATTGTTATTAGCAATAATGTTTTCTATATTTAAATATGCACAGGAATATTTGGATGACTGGTGGGAGTTGCCCACGAGGATCTTAGGGCTGAATTGATCTCAAGCACTTCTTTTAAAAGATGCTCTGGCCGGGCGCGGTGGCTCACGCCTGTAATCCCAGCACTTTGGGAGGCTGAGGCAGACAGATCACGAGGTCAAGAGATTGAGACCATCCTGGCTAACATGGTGAAATCCCGTCTCTACTAAAATCACAAAAAATTAGCCAGGCATGTTGTTGGGCGCCTGTAGTCCCAGCTACTCAGGAGTCTGAGGTAGGAGAATGGCAAGAGCCTGGGAGGCGGAGCTTGCAGTGAACCGAGATGGCACCACTGCACTCCAACCTGGGAGGCAGAGTGATACTCCGTCTCAAAACAAACAAACAAACAAAAAAGAGATGCTCCATGGGTGACATCACCACGAGACTCAGAAACCAAGCAGGCTTCACCTTCCAGCTGCAAGAAATTTCTCAGACTGCTGTGAGGTCTTGGAGACCTCCTTTCCTAATTCTTCCCTTGACTCTCATCCCACGATTCAGTTGTTATGGAAACTAACATCTATGCATTATCTTAGCATCCAAAATTTTACATCCAAGAGTTAACTTGTGATTTTAATAAAACTAAAGTTGATTTCTGTTCAGCATCATCTGTCCCTTACCTCCTCACAATTCAAATTCTCCAGTTTCCACAAGACTGAGATAAAAAATACTGCATTACTCAGGTGCGTGAAAGCAAGGCTAGTGTGAGTAGTATTTGCAGTGATTTGCACAAGATGATGCAGAAATATTTGACACCATCAGGAATTACCTCTCCAGAGTCTTATAGGGTTACTCTTTAATGACAGAAACCAGCCGCCTGCCCCCAGCTGCCCTGCTGTGTCTCAAGTCATGCATGGGCATACCTGAGCAGCAACAGAGGTCTCACCTCCACCTGCTGTCCCACTCAGTGCTGAGTGGGAATCCAAGCCCCAAATGCAGCCTCAGCCACAGTGATTGTGTGATCAGGATGGAGAGTGTTGAAGATAAGAGATATCCCAAGAGATGTCAGGGTCCTTCCAGGGAGCCCTGAGCCCTGGCATCATGACAGGTGCACTGACCTGCTGTCTCAAAACAGCAGTCTCAAGTTGCTCACATGACATTTTTAAAATCTCAATTCTACCCCTCCAATCCTGATAAACTTAGGGGCTTGCATGGAGTGATTTCTAAGATCCCACCAAGGCTAAATCCTGAAATTTCACTCAGCACATCAATTTGCTTCTGAGTTTCCACCATGAACTTGAAGATGGGTGGGTGTGCAGACCATTGATCGGTGAGTGAGAGACATCTGCTGAGTGAAAGTTTCCCTCTGGAGCCCACTTGCTGTGACAATGCCTTGTATGTGACACACCTTGATGAGACACAAGAAGATATCATGACTTTCAAAGGAAGAATGATTGCCAGAGTATCTCTGTCTTCCTCCCTGATATTATTTCCCTCTAAAATACAGTGCAATGCAAGGGGACTCAGATGATTTGATTGAGAACCTGGGTCCTGATCTCTTCCTCCTGCGAAAATGTCCAGGAGTCTAGGACTTCCATGCCTCATCTCACCTACAGTGCCCTGACTTTCAGCACATGGGCATGCCCCACAGACCGCCAGGAGTAGGGACAGCTGGAAGCAGGCGCTCTTCACAGTCTCAGGAGGAGCTGCCCTGTAACACCTGATCTCACATCTGCAACCCCAGAACTGAGTGAGTTTCTGTCTGAGCCACCCTATCTGAGTATGCTGTTGCAGCAGCCCAGCAAACTCACACAACTGGCACCCTCATAAGAAGAGAAAACAGACACTGATGGGCACAGAAAGAAGAGAGGGAAGACAATATGAAGACATGAGGGGAAGCAGTTGTGGGAGCAGAGAGCTGCATCTGCAAGCCGAGGAATGCCTAGGAGTGCCGGAGACACCAGAGACAGGAGAAGACCAGGGGGATTTTACCCAGAGTGCAGGCCTGCAATTACCCAGAGTTTGGACTGCTGGCCTCCTGAACTCAGAAATCGTAAGTTTCTGTTGTTTTAAGCTACTCATTTGTGGTGCTGTGATATGGCAGCCCTAGTAACTATTGCAGATGTATTGCCTTGTTCTACAACAGAAGAGAAAAGCAGTAAAATAACTATGCCGTCACATAAAATTTCCCAATCAGAATGATTATAGCATTTTACTGCTTTACATATAAAATATGCATGCAAATTGCCAAAAAAAAATACTTAAAAGAAGGAGAACTACATTGATGTATAGACTGTGTGCCATGTATATGTTTTTTAATCAAAAGGTAATTTTTGGCCAGGCACAGTGGCTCACACCTGTAATCCCAGTATTTTGGGAGGCCAAGGCTGGTGGATCACCTGAGGTCAGGATTTCAAGACCACCCTGGCCAACATGGTGAAACCCGGTCTCTATTAAAAACACAAAAGTTAGCTGGGCATGGTGTTGGGCACCTGTAATCCCAGCCACTTGGGAGGCTGAGGCAAGAGAATTGCTTGAATCAGGGAGGTGGAGGTGGAGGTTGCCGTGAGCTGAGATTGCAGCACTGCACTCCAGCCTGGGCAACAGAGAGAGATCCATCTGAAAAAAAAAAAAAAAAAAAAAAAGGTAATTTTAAAATTAATTTTAAAATTAATTACATATTTAATTCTTTTCTACATATGATAATTTCCAGTGCATGAGGTAGCTCAACAAATACTAAAATGCACTATATAGAAGCAATTCCCAGATACTGTTGGCACAGCATCTCATATATTCTGAAATAAAGACTGCTTGGCCCATCACCCTGATGAGTAGCCAATCAGGTTGACTAATTCATAAGCCAAAACTTAGTTGCTACTGTCCACTGCTAGCTAATTTAAGTTGGACCTTTCCCCATCCACAGCTGAGATCATAACATGGGAGAAATAGAATTTTGAGGGACCCTGTGGAGGTGTAGGTTTGCCCAGGAAAAAGACTTGGTTTCATAGCAACCAGCAACCTACAGAATGGGAGAAAATTTTTGCAATCTACTCATCTGACAAAGGGCTAATATCCAGAACCTACAAAGAACTCAATCAAATTTACAAGAAAAAAACAAACAACTCCATCAAAAAGTGGGCAAAGGGTATGAACAGAAACTTCTCAAAAGAAGACATTCATACAGCCAACAGACACATGAAAAAATGCTCATCATCGCTGGCCATCAGAGAAATGCAAATCAAAACCACAATGAGATACCATCTCACACCAGTTAGAATGGCGATCATTAAAAAGTCAGGAAACAACAGGTGCTGGAGAGGATGTGGAGAAATAGGAACACTTTTACACTGTTGGTGGGATTGTAAACTAGTTCAACCATTATGGAAAACAGTATGGCGATTCCTCAAGGATCTAGAACTAGATGTACCATATGACCCAGCCATCCCATTACTGGGTATAGACCCAAAGGATTATAAATTATGCTGCTATAAAGACACATGCACACGTATGTTTATTGCAGCACTATTCACAATAGCAAAGACTTGGAATCAACCCAAATGTCCATCAGTGACAGATTGGATTAAGAAAATGTGGCACATATACACCATGGAATACTATGCAGCCATCAAAAAGGATGAGTTTGCGTCCTTTGTAGGGACATGGATGCAGCTGGAAACCATCATTCTCAGCAAACTATCACAAGAACAGAAAACCAAACACCGCATGTTCTCATTCATAGGTGGGAACTGAACAATAAGATCACTTGGACTCAGGAAGGGGAACATCACACACAGGGGCCTATCATGGGGAGGGGGGAGGGGGGAGGGATTGCATTGGGAGTTATACCTGATGTAAATGATGAGTTGATGGGTGCAGTACACCAACATGGCACAAGTATACATATGTAACAAACCTGTACATTATGCACATGTACCCTACAACTTAAAGTATAATAATAATAAATAAATTAAAAAACAAATAAACAAACAAAAAAAACAAACAGCCCCATCAAAAAGTGGGCAAAGGATATGAACAGACAGTTCTCAAAAGAAGACATTCATACAGCCAACAGACACATGAAAAAATGCTCATCATCACTGGCCATCAGAGAAATGCAAATCAAAACCACAATGAGATACCATCTCACACCAGTTAGAATGGCGATCATTAAAAAGTCAGGAAACAACAGGTGCTGGAGAGGATGTGGAGAAATAGGAACACTTTTACACTGTTGGTGGGATTGTAAACTAGTTCAACCATTATGGAAAACAGTATGGCGATTCCTCAAGGATCTAGAACTAGATGTACCATATGACCCAGCCATCCCATTACTGGGGATATACCCAAAGGATTATAAATCATGCTGCTATAAAGACACATGCACACGTATGTTTATTGCAGCACTATTCACAATAGCAAAGACTTGGAATCAACCCAAATGTCCATCAGTGACAGATTGGATTAAGAAAATGTGGCACATATACACCATGGAATACTATGCAGCCATCAAAAAGGATGAGTTTGTGTCCTTTGTAGGGACATGGATGCAGCTGGAAACCATCATTCTTAGCAAACTATCACAAGAACAGAAAACCAAACACCGCATGTTCTCACTCATAGGTGGGAACTGAACAATGAGATCACTTGGACTCGGGAAGGGGAACATCACACACCGGGGCCTATCATGGGGAGAGGGGAGGGGAGAGGGGGGAGGGATAGCATTGGGAGTTATACCTGATGTAAATGACGAGTTGATGGGTGCTGACGAGTTGATGGGTGCAGCACAGCAACATGGCGCAAGTATACATCTGTAACAAACCTGCACGTTATGCACATGTACCCTAGAACTTAAAGTATAATAATAATTTAAAAAAATAAAAAAATAAAAAAAATTAAAAAAAGAATATTTGCTAATAAATTTTTATAGGCACAGCCCTAACATCAAGCCATTTAAAAGTTTTTGCTATGGTGCAGTATCTTTTATGTTAGTTTATTTCATCCTATGAGTTTTATTTCAAACTTTAAGTTAATAGATTATTAAATCGTACTTTGAAACTCATTTCAAACTCATACCAGTGATAAAAACCCACAGCAGAGCAAATTACTGAAGAATAAACGGCAGCAATGAATTAACAGTTGGGGTGTTAGACTAATCTTTGGATAGCTTTTACTCCATTTTTGTTGATGCTCAGTTTTATGTTGATGCTTTGGGGTGATGAAAGTAATAGTTTGTTAATGGTAAAGTGCTTGTAACAAGCATCTTTTCATTTTCAGATACTATATTGTGTGTACTTTTAATTGTCAAATATGCATTAGCATCAGCATTTTTTTCCAGACCTCCTTTCCTCTTTTGGAAAAGAAACAACAGTAACACAAAAACAGCATAATAATCACTTCCTAATATCCCATTTACTTTTAACATGTAAAGGAACAATTTCATTTTTAAAGACAGATGGTACATCATTTGTTCTATATTATAAAATTCTTCCTGGACACATATTGTCATGGACTCAAGTATCAAATATTCCAGCCCCCATTTGCTTCCCAAGTATTTCATGCTGATTAATTCTTACACCTTAATGTAAATACAGGACATTAAAATGTAGAAATGGGTTCATTAAAAATGTATTATATGTACATACCTGAAATGTATTATATGTACGTAACTGAAAGAGTGTTGCAGAATCCAAACAATACCAGTGTCGAAATTTTCTGAATTGGTATTGAATTGCCTTTAGCGTTTTGGCATATGCTTTTGAATATCCTTAATGATTCTAGCTCTTTGCCCTCTGATGGTAGATTTAATGCTTCCAATTGTCCAAAGAACTATGGGAGCCAAGTTTAGTGCAAAAGGAGCATGAACTGGCTTTAACAGAAATAATGGCACTTATAAAATATTAAGCCCACTCTTTCTTTGTTAGTAAATTCATAGTCATTTACTTTTAAACAACTCAGTGTAGTGCTACTATTTCAAGTTAAAAGAAAACTTTTACAGAGGTATTTGTCAAGTTTGGCATGTAAATGTGACTTGGTGAAAAAGGGTAAATTTGAGATTAGTGGAGTAGATGCTTCTAACATGCTGGATAGCCAGCAGGATTATAATTTTCTGTAAAAATCCTATTCTAGAGCAAATGTTTATAAAAATCCTGAGGAAAAATCAAAATATAATGGGTAAATGGTGATTTACATTGAATCAGAAAGATTATCATTGACATCTCAGCCAAAACTATTTGCTATGTTATAAAATCTCCCTCATTTTAAAAATCATAATTTGATGTCATTTGAAAGAAAGACACATGTCAACCCTGTAGTGAGCTACCAATTTAATGTGTATATATACATATTTGTATATCATATACATTGTATACATTTATATATTACATTAATATTTGTTAATATACATATATTTTCAATAATGTATAAATATTGAATATATTATTGAAAATATATGTATATTAACAAATATTAATGTAATATATTGAATACATTACATTAATGTATTATTGATTATTGAAATTACTGAATAAAAATAATATATTATTTTCAATAATAAATTTCAATGCATAATACACTTAACTATTTTAATTAAAATAAATCAGAATTCTACTTGTACTATTTGCGACAATCTATTCTAAAGTATTTTTAAATATTAAAACTGAAGTTCGCAAAAATAGTCTTTGGCCTTTCACGTTCTTATTTTGAATAAAATAACTTTTTAGTCTAAATCAATAGATATTATTATATATACTTTAAGCAATTTTTCTCATTTTTTATTTCTCTTCTGAATCTTTTGCTATGAAGCAGGTTAAGTAGAAATTCACGAATTACATCATTAGAAATTTTGTTAGGAAGCAGATTAAGTACAAATTCATGAATTATGTAATTAGAAAATGTGTATTTGTTTTACATTAAGACAATAGTAATAAAAAACACTTATTTAATAAACAGATCTTTTTTCATGCAATTTCTCTAAAATTACTATAGCTATTATCTAACCACTTTAAAAATATGCATAAACCCAAAATTAAAAATTAAAAATTAGAGCTCTGAATGGCTATACAATATCATTGAAATTATATTTGGAGTCTCTGACTCCAATAAAATTGATTTTAGTAGATGTTAGCAGAATGGTACACTAATTTCAGCAGTGGTAGTTGTCACCATACAATTTTCTGTCTCAAGAAATCATGTAAAGACTTGGATAAATTACCTTCAATGTATACCCCAAAATACTCTGATTATCATTCACTCCCCTCCTTGAAAAGGAAAAAAAAGAAAATAAAAGAGAAAACCTCTATAGATTTAAACCTCAGAAAGGGAAACGGCAGAGTGATAAACTGTAATACTTCCTAAATACTGTGGTCTCCCATTTGCTTTCAATATATTTTAATTTCTTTTTAAAAATTGTGATAGAAACATATAAAAGTTTTGATTATATTTCTAAGAAGGAGAAAGGTTTGTATAAATTACAAATGAGCTGAGAAAAGAGAAAGATCAATTTCAAAGCAGCAGATGTGTAAATATTCCTTGCTTAAAACCAAATAAGGAACCACAGTTAATGATCAAAAATTCTTAAACACAAAAGGGTAATGTCAATGCTTTTATCTCCACAGTGAAGATACTGTATGTGTAGAATTAACATGGCAAAACTGAGAAAAAATACTAAGTCAGTTATTAGAGAGACTGCCCGTTGATGAATTTTATAGGAATAGTCCTTAAGGAAAATAAAAGCGAACCTGATTCACTTTTATCATGATGAAAGGAGGAGGTTGAGAAATTCTCACCATAGAAAATGACTACAAAGCTGTACAAAACTGTCAAAAACAGTCACTTAAATGTTTGGGAACTATAAAAGAGGTACATAACAAATCAAGGAGTGTTTATTCACAAAAAGGACTAAACTTTGAATAGTAACAGTGAGAGCATGTGGCATTTTTATTGACGATGTTCCTATCCACACCTCATCTTTTTTGGCAAAGGGGTTCAACCAGGAAGAGCAGACCTTGCAAATTAGCAGTCTAATTGCTATTGCTAGTGGGGACTCACTTAAAGCACTGTCAGTTAAAGTGATGATCTCAGTGACACATGAACATGCAGGTCCAGCAGTTGTATTAGCCTGAGATTGAAATCCTGTTTGACGCAAACAGCAAGGTGACAGCCAGGGAATTTCCAGGGAGTTCCAGGATGTAAGCTACTATAGTGGGCTTGATAAACTCTCTACATATCCTAGGTTGTCCCAAGCCTCAGCTGACGCACAACAGAGCCTGAAGGAGGGCCAAGCTCCCCAAGCCAGAAAAGCCTAGAACACGAAGCACTGAGTGGAAGTGTTAAAGCTTCACCTTGTCATGCTGGCCACTGGGAGGCAGGGACCAGTTTCAGTGAAGGCACTCAAACCTACCCTCCAAATCCCAGCTTTTGCTTCTAGCAAAAGGTCCAGCTGGCCAGGAATTGCTGGGCCCATCTGCACTGCACTCCTTGGGGAGCCCAAGTAGGAGAAACTCAGACGGAGCCAGCCCTCCCCACCCAAGTGCTGGTTCCCATTCCTGACGCCTCCACACACAGTGCCCTTTTTCCCCCCTCTCCCTGTGGTGCCCACTATTCCCTGTGTGCTAGTCCCAGGTGGTCTCTGCAACACAGAACGTGAGTGTCCAGGCCAGGGAACCACAGTGGGTGTGGGGACCCTGCTGAACTCAAGAGTGCTCAAGCGTACTCGAACAGGAGGAGGAGATCACCCTCTAGAGCTTTAAGTCCGGGAAGAGCAGAACGATCCCTTCTTTGGAGTCCACCAGAAAGAAGGAGGCCACCAATGTCACTGCCTCCTCAGCCTGCCAACCCCGCTGGCAGTATAGCCCCCAATAGCACCCCTACCCTGCCCCCTGCTGCCAGCCCTGTAGCCCCTGGATAGCACACTCAACACACCCTACAGCTGCAGGCAATGTAACCCCCAATACCCTCCCCGCCCCCAGGCTCCGAGCCCGCAGGCAGTGTTAGCACCCGATAGTGCCCACAACCTGACCCACCCACGGGTGTTACTGCACTAGACAGCGCCCCAAACCTGCCCTCCCCCACCCCACCATGAGCAGCACAGCTCCTAATAGTGCACCCCCACTCACGGGCAGTGCAGCACCTGATGATGCCCCTGAACCACCCCTCACTGCCAGCACTGTAGCCCCAGATAGCTCCACCGAACCCGCCCCCTGCCACGAGCAGTGCACCAGAAGATGGTGCCCTTAACCCATCCACTGCCACCGTCAGTACACGTTAGTGTGCACGACCTGCCTCCCGTGACCACCCCCACCACCGTAGCCCCCACTCCACCACCAGCAATGTAACCTCAGAGAGTGCCCCCAACCAGACCAATGCCACAGATAGTTAGCCTTGGGCAGTGAGCCCCAATAGGTCACCCAACCTTTGCCCAGGAGGACAGTGCAGCCCTGGATAACTCACCTATCCCGCCACATTTCTACCACTCTGGCCGAGTTGCAGTCTCCGATGTCACCACCCACTGCAGCGAGGCGACCCGCGGTGGCACAGGTTCCAGCCTCCAGCATGCAGTGGTGCTGCTTCTCGTCTTCCAGCTAGGCAAGAGAAACTCCCGCTGCTAGCTGCCCTCCTACCGCTCTGTCACCACCACCAACAGCAGCGAAGCAGGGCCTCAGGCTCTGGGCTCCCGGCTCTGGGCTCCAGGCTCCCGCGGGCAGCAAGTGACGGCCCCTTCCAGTTCTCCAGTTCTCTAAGCTGGGACGTAACAGCTCAGCACGCTGACAAACAGGAGTCTGAAATGACCTCAGACCACGTCAACATGCTTTATATACTGAGGTCGCGCACATGCGGATGCTGGAATACATGTTCTGATTGGATGAGAGAAAACCTCTATGCTTACTATGATTGGGCTTTATTTTCATGCTGTGATTGGTTGTCTTCAGACTTGCTCTCATCCAATCAGAACACGATAATAAAGTCCAATCCGAGTAAGCCTGGAGGTTTTTTCTCATCCAATCAGAACATGCAGTCAAAGAAGCTCCACCTCCATGACGTCAGTATATAAATGATGCTGAAAGCGCGGCAGGCTTTTTTAGTTTCCGTGTCTTCCTGTGAAGCTGGTCAGTTCCCGACTTAGAAGACGAGGAGAAGGGAGCAGCACGCCGCGTGCTGGAGGCTTGAGTCGCGACCCTATGGGGCTGCTCGCCTCGCTGCGGTTGATGGTGGCGGTGACGGAGAGGCTGGAGCGGTAGGAAGAGGAAAATAGTTTTGGGATAGATACATGGAGTGAGGCAAAGAGGGCGGTTAGTGAGAAAGGGCAAAAGGGATAGTGAGGAGGAGAAGACATTGCAAAAAGAGAGTGGGGAAAAAAGTTTTTGGGTAGATGGAGGCGGAAAAACAGGATGGGGAGCGGGAGGGAGGGAAGGTTTTGCAGAAAGACTGGGTAAAAAGTTTATGGGTAGATGGGAGAGGAAAAAGAGAGATGGTGATGGGTGGAAAACGGGGGCGAGCAGTAGTGAGAGAAGATTCTGAGAAAAGATGGTGGGGAGAAAAGTTTTTGGGTTGATAAAGAAGCAAAAGAAGGTAGCAAATGGGAGAAGGAAAAAGAGGGTAGCCAACTGGAGGAAGAGAAGGTTTAGTGAAGAAACAGTGGCAGAAAAGAAAGATGGTGAAGAAAGAAAAGACAAGACGGTGGGTAAAAAGTGTTCGGGTAGATGGAGGGGGGAAAGAGGGTGACGAGGAGGAGGAGAAAAAAGGGTGGCGAGAAGGAGCGAGAAAGAAGGTTGGGGAAAAGATGGGAAAATTATGGTTGGTAGAGGGTAAAAAGGGTGGCAAGCAGGATAGCGGAGAGAAGAGGACGAGTAAGAAGCGGGGAAGACTTCGTGAAAAGACATTGGGGGAAATTTTGGGGGTAGATGGAGGGGGAAAAGAGGGAGATGAAAAGGAATGGGAAGAAGACTTTCAGAAAAGATTGGGGAAATGTTTTTGGGTGGTTGGAGAAGTGAAAGAGAATAGCAAGGAGGAGCTGAGGGAAGACGATGAGGAAAAGTTTTTGGGTAGATGAAGGAGGAAAAGAGGGTAGTGAGCAGTAGGAGTGGGGAGAAGTTTTTGGGAAAAGACGGGGAAAAAGTGTTTGCTTAGATGAAGAAGCAAAAGGGGGTGATGAGAGCGGGAGGGGGAAAAAGAGGGTGGCCAGGGAGAAGGGGAAAATACGGTGGGAAAAAACAGTGGTGAAAGTGTTGGGTAGATGGATGGGGAATAGCACGGTGAGCAGGAGACTAGAGAAAGCTTTGCGACGGTAGGGAAAAAATGATGGTGAAAAAGTTTGCGGGTGGTTGGGGGAAGGAAAAGGGTGGCGAGAGGGAGGGGGCCAAATGCGGTCGGGAAAAGAAGGTGGGGAAATAATGGTGGGGAACGAAAGTTTTGGGTAGATTTATAAAAATAAGATTATTTGTATTTTTGCTTTTGAGTAGTTTGAGTTATGTGTTTTGTGTATTAACCCCTTGCCTGAGGAATAGTTTGCAAATACTTCCATTCTCTGGTTCCTTCATTCCACTGATTGCTTCCTCTGCTTTGCAGAAACTTTTAATTTAATGTAATTACATTTCTGCTTTTGTTGCTTGTGCTTTTGATGTTTACTTGAAAATTCGTCGTCCTAACCAATTTAATGAAGCATTTATCCTATGTTTTCTTCTTTGGTAGTTTCATAGTTTCGGGTCCTACATTTAAATCTTCATTTTGAGTAGATTTTTGTATATGGTAAGATAACAGCCTAGATGTATTTTTGTTCATGTGGGTGTTGGGCTTTCCTAGCACAGTTTATTGAAGCCATTATCCTTCCCCAATGTGTGTTCTTGGTGCCTTTGTTAAAAGTGAGTTGACCGTAAATGTGTGAGTTGATTTCCGATTTCTCTATTCCGTTTCACTTGTCTGTATCTGTCATTTGTCTCTTTCTCACCCCAACCCCTTTTATTGATAGTACCATGCTTACTATAGATTTGTAGTATATTCTGAATCAGGTAGTGTGATGCCTCCAGCTTTTCTTTTTATTTCAGATACTTTTGTCTATCTGAGGCATTTTGAATTTCCATGTGAATTTTAAGATTGTTTTTTCCTATTTCAATGAAGAAAGTGTTTTGTAATTGAACACAGATTGCATTGATTCTGTAGATCACATTGGGTGATACAGATATTTTAACATTATTCCAGTGCATGGACATGGATATCTTTCCATTTACTTGTGTTGTCTGCTTTAATCTCTTTCATCTATGTTTTATAGTTTTCATTTTGGGATTTCTTGCCTTTTTGGGTAACTTTATCCCTAGATATCTTTTTTTCTAATAAAATAGCTTTCTTGATTTTTTTTCTTAGACATTTCACTACTGGTGCATGGGCGTGCTACTCATTTTTATATATTGATATTGTATCTTGGAACTTGACTAAATTTCTCATTTCTAGTAGGTTTTTTGTGGAATCTTTAGGGTCCTCTCTATATATGTTCGTGTCATCTGGAAACAGACACAATTTGACTCCCCTTTTTTCCAATTTGGATGCCTTTTATTGCATTCTCCTAATTGCTCTAGCTAGGACTTCCAGTACTATGATGAATAAAAGTGGTGTAAAAGTAGCCACGCTTGTTCCAGAGCTTAGAGGAAGAGCTTTTAATTTTTCCCTATTGATTATGTTAGCTGTGGGTTTCTCATATATGGCTTATATTGTGCTGAGATATGTTCCTTCTGTTACTCATGTTGTTTTTATCATGAAGGAATGTTGATTTTTATTTTTTTCAGCATCTACTGAAATGATTATATGGTTTTCGTTCTTGATTTACTGAATGTGATGTCGCACATTTATTTGTGTTTAGTGAATCGTCCTCATATTCCTGGGATGAAACCCACTTGATCATGGCAGGTTATCTGTTTATTGTGTTGTCAAATGCAATTTCCAACTATTTTGTTGAGAATTTCTTGCACCTATGTTTATCAGGGATATTTGCCTGTGGTTTTCTTTCTGTGTTGTGTCCCGGTCTGGTTTTTGTACCAGGGTCACGCTGTCCTCATAGAACAAGTTTCGAAGCCATCCTTCCTCTTTATTTTAGGGGGAATATTTTGAGTCAAATTGGTATTATCTCTTTTTAAAATGTTTGGTAATTTAGCAGAGAAACCATGATTCTAGCGTTTTTCTTTGCCGGGAGGCTTTTTATGACCGCTTTAATTGCATTACTCATTATTGGTCTATTCAGATTTTTTTATTTTTATTTTTTTATCATTCTATCTTGGGAATTCGTTGTGTCTAGAAATTTATTCACTTCTAAATCTCACAGTCCTTCATACTTTTGCGTTATCAATTGCAATGTCTCCTTTTTTATCTACGATTTTGTTTTCTTCTTTATATCTTTAGTCTAGTCAAAGCTTGTCAATTTTGAATTTATTTTTTCTAAAACACTCCAGCTCTTTGTTCCATTGACTTTTTGTATTTTTTGTTTCTATTTTTCAAATTTTTTCTCTAATCTTTATGATATTTTTTCCACTAATTCTAGCATTTGACTGTTCTTGTTTTTTTCATTACTGGAGGTGTACTGTCAGGATGGCTATTTGTGATCCTTCTATTTTTCTGATGTGGGCATTTATAGCTATGCACTTTTCCTCTTAGAATTGCCTTTGCTGCATCCCACAGGATTTATTGTGTTTCTATTGTTATGTTTCAATAAATACTTAATTTCCTTTTTTTTTTATTTATTGGCTCATGAGCATGTATTTCAATTTCCATGTATTTGTACAGTTTTTAAAGTTTCTTCCTGTTACTGATTTCTAATACGATTCCACTCAGGTCAGAAAAGATACTTGATATGAATTCAGTTTTTAAAAATGTGTTGGGACTTGTTTTTTGGCCTGACACATAATCTGTCCTGTGGAATACTCCACGTGCTACTCAGTAGAATGTGCTTTGTGCAGTTGTGGAGTGGAAAACTGTGAAAATGTCTGTTAGGTCCATTCTGTATAGAGTACAGTTTAGCTGATGACGTTTTGTTGTCTGGATGATCTGTCCATTGACAGTAGTGGGGTGCTGATGATAGTGGAGTGTTGAGGTACTCTATTGTATTGCAGTCCATCTGTCCTTTAAGGCCTGTTAATATTTCCATCTGTATTTAGGTGCTTGAGTGTTGGTTGCACATGCACTTATAATTGTTAGGCAGCTGTTTACTACTTTCTCATTATATAATTTTTATTTTCTATTTTTTGACTTAAAGTTTATTTTATCTAAGTATAGCTACTCCTGCTTTTTTTGTTTCCATTTGTATGGGGTATCTTTTATCATCCCTTCACTTTCAGTCTGTGTATGTCTTTAAAGGTGAACTGAGTTTCTCGTAGGCAGTATAAAACTGGGTCTTTTAATCCATTCAGCCACTGTGTCTTAATTTAATTCATTCATATTCAGGATTATCACAGGTAAAAACAGACTACTGCCATTTTTTACTTGTTTTATGGTGGTTTTGCTACTCTTTTTTCTTTTATTTCTCCCTTCCCTGTTTCCCTTCTTTCTGATCTCTTTTTCTTCCTTTCTTTTCTTTCCTCCTTGCCTTCCTTCCTGTCTTTATTTGTAGTGAAGTAGTATTTTTCTGGTAGTGTGTGTTTTAATTCCTTACTTTTTATGTTTAGGGTGTTTATTGATTTTTGTTTTCTGGTTACCATGAGGCTAAACAACGTAAGTATAACAAGTTACTTTAAACCGAGGAAAACTTAACTTTGGTCTCAACTACTCAGGAGGCTCAGGTGGGAGGATTGTTTGAGCCTGGGAGACTGAGGTTGCAGTGAGCTGAGAGCGCAGCTGCACTCTCTATCCTGGCTGACAGAGTAAGACAACGTATCCTTAAATAAAGAGATAAATACATAAATAAAAATACAATAGCTTATAATGAATTCTGATTGTAAATTTTGAGATGATGATATATTAAGGGTGTAAAGAAGAAAGTCAAAATCATTCATAATCTCATTACCCAAATATTTCTAATGTTTTGGTACATATGCTTCCTAATTCATAACCCCCTCTCTCACACACACAGATGTACACATAAAATCTATACACTTTACACACAGATATAGTTTTATTGTAACATTTTTGGAAACATGGTTTTGTAATTTTTTGTTTAAAAATATTGCAATAACTTGAGATGAATATATAAAATACTAATTTTAAGATTTTGTTTTCTGCCCTTTGGGGTGGCAGGTTCACTTCTTGCTGAATTGAATGGTCTAAGTGTCTTTGATTTTTCTTCTCTCCTCCAAGCTGTTGCTTTTGGAAGGGGCGTCTGGATCTCCCTCCTGTTTACTTGGGGGAAAACACATAGTATTGTGGGGTTATGAAGACATGTTGCCTGCACAAGATAGCAACACTGGCTATAGTTCTGAAAGTAAAGGTAATGTAAGAGTTTTCATCCTGTGATTAATACTAGGATGTAACTGAAGTGGTTTTAGATCATAGTTACAAAAGATTTAGATGTAACTGCGTTTTAGATCATTGTAGCCAATGATTTAGGTATAACTCTGGTGTACCTTTCAATTAAGAGCTCAAGATTTCTATGCAGTATGTTGATTGCTTTATCTGTAGATGCATAAAACCTGATACTGGGTAAGGTGAGAAAATAGGTAGGTTTTACTATCACAAAGAAAAGGTATTATCCATACACTCTTGCCAAGGAGGCATGGATTACTTAAATTGGCTTCTGGATATTTGAGTTCGGGTATGATAGCCTTAAGTTGAATTTTTTGGTTACTGTTGATAATATTTATTTTAGTAATTGATTGTGTTTAGTAACTGATTGTGTTACTGAGCTCTACTGTCCTAAAAGCAAAAATGAAGAGGTTCAAGGGAGCACAAATTGCTTAACATCTCCTTTAAAGAAATAGGCTAGTTTAAAATTTTTTTACAGAGCTTTACAGTATTACAAGTGAGTTTTATTACAGTGTTACATGTCAACAAAAATGGTAGAAGCTCTCTTAACTGACTTGCCAGATGGATTAGATCTCTCCATTCACTCAATAAAATGTCCAGGCCAGTGCCATGGCCCACTGAACCCACGGGGCTGGTCGGCTCTGCTTGATACATCTGTGCACTGCTGCTCTCACCAGGGGAGAGCTGCAGGCTCACCAGGAGTCAGCCTTGCTCCCAAACCGGTTTGTTAATTATAACTGGTACTTACCATTGTGATAATACCATTAAATCTTCCATAACTGACGAAATAGGAATTAAAAAAAAAAAACAAGAAATAGTGCCATTAAGAAGTTGAATGTTTTAGAAACAATGAAGTGAGTGTCTAAGAAACTGGTGTTCATCAGTGTGGGATTGAGAGTCTGCTCCTCCCACCCCTTCCTTTCCCAACTTCAATGGGGGAGCCTTCCTGAGCACTGTACTGCCTCCCATGGGTGACCTAGGTTACATTGTTATGTATGTGTCAGTGCATAGAGCAATTCCTGGCATGGAGTAAATGCCATGTGTGTGTGACCTGTTACAGTTTTTGAGAAACAGCACAGCATAGCTTAATGATTAGGAACACGGACTCTGGAACTGCATTGTCTGAACTCAACCCCCAACACTGTTCCTCCATTGGTAACTTGTGTGGCCTTGGACAAGTTACTTAACATCTCTGTGGTCATCATAAGTGAAGAGGAAAATAGTCTACCTTGCAGGGTTATTGTTTAGATCAAATAAGATAATATTTCTAAAGCACTTAAGGCACTTCCTTTTTTGGAGGGGGGTTTTTATTTTTTAACTTTTGGGTTCAGGGGTACATGTGCAGGTTTGTTAATATAGGTAAACTGCATGTTATGAGGGTTTGGCATACAGACTATTTTGTCACCCAGATAATAAGGATAGTACCCAATTGGTGGTTTTTTAATCCTCTCCTTCCTCCCATCCTCCACCCTCAAGTAGGCCCCAGTGTCTGTTGCTGCCTTCTTTGTGACCATGTGTTCTCAGTGTTTAACTCTCACTAACAAGTGAGAATGTACAGTATTTGATTTTCTGTTCCTATGACTGTTGGCTTAGGATAATGGCCTCCAGATTTATCCATGTTGCTGTAAAGGACAGGATCTTGTTCTTTTTTTATGGCTGCATTGGTGTATGTGTACCACTTTTTGTTTATCCAGTCTACTGTCGATGGGCATTTCGGTTGATTCCATGTCTTTGCCAATGTGAATAGTGCTGTGATTAACACACATACATATGTATCTGAATCACGCATTAATCATGTAGAAAGATTTATTTTCCTTTGGGTATACAGCCAAAAATGGGATTTCTGGGTCAAATGGTACTTCTTTTGTAAGATCTTTGAGAAATTCCTACACTGTTTTCCACACTGACTGAACAAATTCACATCTTTAGCACTGTGTAAGTATTCCATCTTCTCCACGACCTTTCCAGAATCTGTTATTTTTTCTGCTTAATTATAGCCATTCTGATAGGTGTGAGATGGTATCTATTAATAGCTTGTCCATTAATAGCTTTCTGCTCTTTCCCTCTTCATCAGTGGCAGAAGGTGGGAAATTGTGGGCTGAATTACTATTGCTGAAAGTGCTTAACTAGTTTAAGGAGATGTAGTTTAAGAGAATTTGTCAGATAAAGATGACATTAGTTGCTTCTCATGTGGTGGTTGGGCATTGCTTAGGCTGAGTGTTTTTCTTGAACTTTCTGTAGGTTAAAAGGCTTGGAAGAAGTTACTAAGGCTACTATGCTCGGTCACCTTCTTCCAGTTTTGCTGACCTCCGTGACACATTGAAAGTTGCAGACTCAGATCATGGTCGATACCCTGATGCCTCAGTTAATGCAGCTGGGACTGTATACCAGCCAGGTACAATCCTTGGTGTGCCAAAGTGAACTGCTTTTTTGCCAACCCGCTTCACAGGGCAACTGTTTGCTTTCACTGAAGTAAACTGGATTTGCAGACTAACTGCAGTCGTTTAGCAGGGGTTCATTTTCAATCAGCTGTAAAAATGCTGATACATAATGCTACTAAAAACCTACCATTTTAGTTTGTCTCCTCAATCCTTGCCAGCTAATAGTAACTAATATAAATGGTGTATTCCATTCCAGCATGAAGTAAAATAATGTTGCGTCTTAAGTAGCATAGCATTTTTTAGTGAAGGAGGGCAGACTAGGATTATAAATAGATGATTTCAGAGAGAATTTTAAGTTTGGCTCTCATACCATTCAGATAATACCATTCAGATAATTGACAGTACCATTCAATTATCATACCATTCAGATAATTGAAGGCATGATGATGGTTTCGTGTTTCAGACAGCTTGTGGCTTGAAATCCAGTGTCCATTTTCTGCTGAGGTGGGCTATTCCCCATGTGGTGCACCAGACCGGAAGTGCAGGCTGTTCCCTGATGAGAGGCAATGGATGCTGCTTCCTTTCAGGAACGCTCTTCTTGTTTTCTTCTGGTGAGAGCCTAGTACTCCTTTTTTTTTTTTTTTTTTTTTTTTTTTAATTAAGTTCTAGGGTACGTGTGCACAACATGCAGGTTTGTTACATATGTATACATGAGCCATGTTGGTGTGCTGCACCCATTAACTCATCATTTATGTTGATATATCTCCTAATGCTATCCCTCCCCCTCCCCCATCCCCACAGTAGGACCCGGTGTGTGATGTTCCCCTTCCTGTGTCCAAGTGATCTCATTGTTCAGTTCTCACCTATGAGTGAGAACATGCGGTATTTGGTTTTCTTTCTTGCGACAGTTTGCTGAGAATGATGGTTTCCAGCTGCATCCATGTCCCTACAAAGGACACGAACTCATCCTTTTTTATGGCTGCATAGTATTCCATGGTGTATAGGTGCCACATTTTCTTAATCTAGTCTGTCACTGATGGACGTTCGGGTCGATCCAAGTCTTTGCTGTTGTGAATAGTGCCGCCATAAACATACGTGTGCATGTGTCTTTATAGCAGCATGACTTACAATCCTTTGGGTATATCCCCAGTAATAGGATGGCTGGGTCGAATGGTATTTCTAGTTCTAGATCCTTGAGGAATCGCCACACTGTTTTCCTAGTACTCCTTTTATGACAATGATTTTTGGCGAGAATTATGTAACTGTGAAAAGAGAAAGACTTGGGAGTCAAAATTTTAGATAGCTGTAGAATTGCTTTGTAGATTTATAGGAACTGTTAGAGTAAATTTCCCCATGGGTTAAGAGCTCAGTTCAAAATGGGTCTGAAATTCTCATACGCTGATAGTTGGGATGTGAAATACTATGACATTGGCAGACAGTTTGGTTGTTTTTTAAAAAGTTAAACGTAGACCTACTATATGATCCAGCTATTTCAGTTTTAGGTATTTGCACAAGAGAAAAGAAAGCATAGCTCTTAGAAAGGCTTTTATATTAATGTTCATAACAGTTTGGGTTAGAAGAGCCCCAAACTGGAAACAAACTAAATCTTCATCAATAAGAGAATGGATAAACAAATTGTGATATAGTCAAAGGAAAGACTCTAATCAGCAATGAAAAGGAATGAACTATTGTTACATAGAGCAGCGTGTATATAATCTCAAAATACTTAATGCTGAGTGAAAGAAGCTGCTTCCCCTTAGGTCACGTACTATGTTATTTTGTTTATATAAAACTAATCTCTAGTGGCAGGCAGCAAATAAATGATCACCTGGGGAAGAAACTGAGAGATTACAAAGAAGAAGAAAAAGGAAACTTAATGAGTGTACACAAATGTCCAAATTTATCAAGTTGTATGCTTTAAATATGTGTAATTTATCATATCAATAATGTTGCGCTAAAGCTATCTTTTTAAAAAATCGGTCAAAAAGGGAAGATTTCCTGGGTTTCTCTAGAGCAGTGTGCTGTGGAATTGAACTTTTTGCAGTGAGGAGAAAACTGTGCTGCCTAGTGCCAGAGCCACAGGTTGTTTTTGAGCACCTGCCATGTATATAGCTAATGTGATTGAGAAGGCATTTTAAATTTTACTTCGTTTAAATTCAATCTGATTGAAATGGCCACATGTGACTAGTAGCTACTGTATTGGATAGTGGGGCTGTGAAAGCATAAAAGAATTCCACGGCAGCTAGATTTAAGTCTTAAAAGAGTTTGTGTTCCACAGTCTCAAGCTCCATGAGAGTTCAATTATAGCAGGTTAGAGAACCTTTAAAGGCACCTTTGTTTAGTAAAAATTACAGGAAAAGTAGATATGTCGAATCCTGGAGTTTTCACGTACCTATCAACAAAAGCAAATTTTTACAGGATACTTATCCTGTGGGATTTGGGAAGTGGCCAGTCTTAAAGTCCCTTCATGGTATCTTTTTTTTTTTTTTTTTTTTTTGAGACAGAGTCTCTCTGTCATGCCCAGGGTGGAGTGCAATGGCATGCTCTCAGCTTGCTGCAACCTCCGCCTCCCGGGTTCAAGTGATTCTCCTGCCTCAGTCTCCGAAGTAGTTGGGGTTACCGGTATGTGCCATCATGCCCAGCTAATTTTTGTGTTTTTAGTAGAGATGAGGTTTCACCATGTTGGCCAGGCTGGTCTCAAACTCCTGACCTTGGGTGATCTGCCTGCCTTGACCTCTCAAAGTGCTGGGATTACAGGCACAAGCCACTGTTTTGCGTAACTTTAAATGAGAATTGGTCAGGTCTTTTCCTGAATATCAGTTGGGCTTCTCCCTTGAAAAAATAGGGAAAAATGAAAATATATCTCTGCTTCATGTCCAAGAAAAAGGCGAAAACGAAACAAAAGCAAATATATCTAACAACAAAGAAGAAAAAACCCTTAAATAGAGGAATTTTAAAATGTTTGTGATCACCACTGATATGAAGCATTTAAAAGCCCCAGTAGTGTTACCATACTGCAAGCAAGCTGTAGAAAATTAAGGGGCCGGCCGGGCGCGGTGGCTCAAGCCTGTAATCCCAGCACTTTGGGAGGCCGAGACGGGCGGATCACGAGGTCAGGAGATTGAGACCATCCTGGCTAACACGGTGAAACCCCGTCTCTACTAAAAAATACAAAAAACTAGCCGGGCGCGGTGGCGGGCGCCTGTAGTCCCAGCTACTCGGGAGGCTGGGGCAGGAGAATGGCGTGAACCCGGGAGGCGGAGCTTGCAGTGAGCTGAGATCCGGCCACTGCACTCCAGCCTGGGTGGCAGAGCGAGACTCCGTCTAAAAAAAAAAAAAAAAAAAAGAAAGAAAGAAAATTAAAGGGCCTAGAACTAGAAGTACCATATGACCCAGCCATCCCATTACTGGGGATATACCCAAAGGATTATAAATCATGCTGCTATAAAGACACATGCACACGTATGTTTATTGCGGCACTATTCACAATAGCAAAGACTTAGAATCAACCCAAATGTCCATCAGAGACAGACTGGATTAAGAAAATGTGGCACCTATGCACCATGGAATACTATGCAGCCATAAAAAAGGATGAGTTTGTGTCCTTTCTAGGGACATGGATGCAGCTGGAAACCATTATTTTCAGCAAACTATCGCAAGAACAGAAAACCAAACACCGCATGTTCTCACTCATAGGTGGGAACTGAACAATGAGATCACTTGGACTTGGGAAGGGGAACATCACACACCAGGGCCTATCACGGGGAGGGGGGAGGGGGGGAAGGATAGCATTGGGAGTGTTATACCTGATGTAAATGACGAGTTGATGGGTGCAGCACACCAACATGGCACAAGTATACATATGTAACCTGCACGTTATGCGCATGTACCCTAGAACTTAAAGTATAATTTAAAAAAAAAAGAAAAAAATTAAAGGGCAATTTAATGTATATGTTGTTTTTTCTTTCCTTGGCTGCTAAGCTAAATCGCTTTCTCTTTTTCTCTTTAGAATGTTAGAAGAGGCCAGGTGCAGTGGCTCACGCCTATAATGCCAGCACTTTGGGGAGGCCAAGGTGGCAGGGATTACCTGAAGTCAGGAGTTCGAGGCTAGCCTTCCCATCATGGTAAAATCCTGTCTCCACTAAAAATACAAAGATTAACTGAGCGTGGTGGTGGGTTCCTGTAATCCCAGCTACTTGGGAGGCTAAGGCAGGAGAATCGCTTGAGCCTGAGAGGCAGAGGTTGCAGTGAGCCGAGATTGCACCATTGCAGCCAGATTTGGTGACAAAAATGAGACTTAGTCTTAAAAAAAAAAAAAAAAAAAAAAAAAAAAGGAATGTTAGAAGAGGAGGGAAGAGCCAGGCTTTCTCATGGGTTTAAAGATTCCTGCCTCATGGACTGCTGGAAAGTCTGGAAACAGTCCAGCTATGCAGAGACAACTGTAAATTTAAAGAAAATGGTTCATATCCCAGGAGCTCACTGCCTGTATATTAGATTTGATAGCAGATGCTCTTCACAAGTTGCTGGGACTACAGGCATATGCAACTATGAGTGGCTAATTTTTTGTATTTTTTATAAAGATGGAGTTTCAATATATTGCCCAGGTTGGTCCTGCATTCCTGGGCTTAAGCATGAGTCATCACATTCGACCTCATTTAATTTTTAATTTTTTTAATATAAATTTTATCAAAATAGTATATGTACACAACTGTAAAGGGAAGAAACTACAGTGGTTCCTACTCTGTCCGTTCTCCCCAGAGGCAGCACCTGCCTTTGCATCTCAGCTTTTTTCCAGCCTATGCCCTGATTCCAGGTAATAGGCACATGCTCTGAGATTCTTTCCAGCGTGTACCTGATTCTAGGTCATAGACATCTTCTCTGAGCCAAGGCGGGTGTATTACTGGAGGTCAGAAGTCCAAGACCAGCCCAGCCAACATGGTGAAACCACGTCTCTACTAAAAATACAAAATTATCTGGGTGTGGTGGTGTCTGCTTTTAATCCCAGCTACTTGGGAGAGGCTGAGGCAGGAGAATCGCTTGAACCCGGGAAGGGGAGGTTGCAGTGAGCAGAGATCATGCCATTGATTCTAGCCTGGGCAAAAAGAGCAAAGCTCCATCTCAAAAAATAATTATTTCTAAGCCTCATTTACTGCCTGCCTTTGTACAGTATTTGATATAATAAAATTTTAGTATTACAAAACAATTTGGTTACTTCCTCGGAATTCGTTTTAGTGGTGTGCTTTCTGTGCATAGTCAGATGCAGGTGTCTAGCAGTAATGACTTCTTTCATTGTGAAATTAGTGCTTTGTTAAGATTTTAGTTATGTCAAAGCTGCTTGATAATGGCATGCCAATTGTAATTTCCTAGATACTTTACCAAGAACTATAATAATCAGGTATTAGCTTCTCTTTTGGTCGTATCTCCTTGATGTGTAAATCAAGGATGAATAAACTTTGAGTCCTGAGTATGCTACCAGTGAGAATAAGCTATGCAATGCTAGTAAGTATGACTGTTAAGCCTAAGGTACAGGAAGAGGAGAGAAAATATGAGAAAGAACTAAAGTCAGTAATGGTAGTAAGAGAGAAGATCACAGTTTGGAGCGGATTGTTTTATGGTGGTTGACTTAAATGTCTGGTTACTCCTTCCTTGATTTTTGATAGCATCTTCCTATAGCTATATCTCATGGTGAAATTATGGTCTGAATATACTTTCTTTCTTCTTACTGGTATTTGTTTTCTCAGTTTCTTAGTAGCCACAGAATTGAAAATGGAAAACTTATTTTATTTCAGGGAATGCAGCTTCATCTTCAGGCTTTGTTGTCTCTGTATAGGTTCTTTGCTTCTGCTCTGATTTCTGTATCTTTGCCT
Source organism: Macaca nemestrina (assembly GCF_043159975.1). Classification (NCBI taxonomy): domain Eukaryota; kingdom Metazoa; phylum Chordata; class Mammalia; order Primates; family Cercopithecidae; genus Macaca; species Macaca nemestrina. The sequence continues at coordinate 965,704 of NW_027257673.1, read as the reverse complement.
GTTAGGAAAAAGGTAAGGGATTAAGGAGAGAGAAATCATATTGAGACTGAAATATGTTATTTTTGTTAAAGTTAGCTTACAGATTTCAACTAAAATGCTTACAGCCTACTGTTTTACTATCTAGTATTGTGGTACTGCTCTGGGGAAGTTTTTTTTAAGGATTGGCACTTCGTGTTGATCCCGTTTGGTGCATTTAATAGATTGCTGATCAGAAAAATAAATGCATTTGTATGTAAAGGAATTCATAATATATATTCAATTAATGAGCAGTTTTAGACTTTACATCACTCCAATTTGTGGGTACCTCTCTCTTGTACTTTATATCCAAATTTATAGATCTATTTTAAGAATTCAGAGAATATATGGAAGATGGCTCTGCTTGCCATGAAGTGAAGAAACCAGGGACTTTCTCCAGAACCTCGGAAGTTGATGTTAGGTCCAGCTAGTGTTCGTCCTCTAAAAATAGTATCTAAAGCTCAAACAAGTTGCATGGCTTTCTTTTGTTAAATCCAAATAATAACCATTCAGATCTTAGAGGAGATTATAGATATTTAAATACATGTCAGTTACCCAGGATTCTGTGTAAACCATATTCCCATTTAATTGAAACACATTAACAGCTGCTTTTATATTTGTGTTTTGTAGTTTGTTTTGTCCATTGATAGATTGTTTTATTATCTTTCTTTAGAAATTGAATTCTCTCTCAGTTATACCAGTGCTCAATTCCAGTAGCTACACTAAAGAATATGGAAAAAAAGAGGTGAGTCTTTCTGATTGTCTGAATAGAAGTGGATCATTTCCACTAGAACAGCTTCAAAGCTTTCCCCAACTTTTACAGAATATCCATGGCTTAGAGGTGTGTGACTGGACCATGTGCTTCTTCGCATTTTCTGTTTGAACTGTATGGCCTTTGTTTTTGTTTTTTTGAGACGGTCTTACTCTGTCACCCAGGCAGTAACACAGTCATGATTCACTGCTGCCTTGAACTCCTGGGCTTACGTAATCCTTCCACCTCAGCCTTCCAAGTACCTGGGACTATAGATGTGAATCACCACGCCTGGCTAATTTTTCAAAAAAATTACATCAGGCCAGCCTCGGTGGCTTACACTGGTAATCCCTACACTTTGGGAAGCCAAGGCGGGCAGATCACTTGAGGTTTCAGGAGTTCAAGACCACGACCACCAGCCTGGCCAACATGGTGAAATCCTATCTCTACCAAAAAATGCAGAAATTAGCTGAGCATGGTGGTGCACACCTGTACTTCCAGCTACTCAGGAGGCTGAGGCATGAGAATTGCTTGAACCTGGGAGAAGAAGTTGGAGTGAGCCAAGATCCTGCCACTGTTCTCCATCCAGCCTGGTTGACAGAGTGAGACTGTCTCAAAAAAAAAAAAAAAAAATTTAAAAATACGTTGCCCGGGTTGGTCTCAAACTCCTGGGCTCAAGTGATCCTCCTGCTTCAGCATCCCACAGTGTTGCAATTATAAGCATGAGCCACCATGCCTAGCCTATTTTTTGTTACATAATTTCTTTAGTTTCAGAAGTTGATCGGTGGTTCTGTTACTGCAGCTGCGTTCTCAGATGGGCTCAGTGCTAAACAACTCTCTGCTGCTTCAGTATATTGACTGTGTCGTAGATGAGTCGGTCTCGCTGAGGTCTTACTACGGGTTGAGTCAAATATTACAAGAAGGTAAGAATTGAGGGAGGATGGGACAAGATAGTTTACAAATGAATTTCTTTTATAAGGGAGTGCCAAATTCAAGATAAGAGGAGCCTTCGTATGCTGTAATTATGTCTGTGGTAATCATATATTTAGAGCATGAATGTTTCTGTTGTAATTTTAAGGTAGTAAGAAGGGAGAGGGATTATGTTAAGGAAACACTACTGGATGGCCACCAAAACTCACTGGGTGGCTCTACGTTGATGACTATCACAATCCAAGGATTTTTCATCTTTATATGTCCAGAAACTTGCTGTTAGGCCCCCAGAGTCATCCCGTTAATGGTAATGAAACTCAGAGGAGATGAATGTATAAGCCAGGATATCAGTTTAATATAAAATGAATGATTTCTGGTAAGCGTAATGCTCATATCTGCCAACTAGAATATCCCCTCTGTGCTATCTGCATATATGGGAACAAGATTTGTCAGTAGAAGGTTTCTTAATTATAGAATTAGAGGAAATGGCAGTGAGAAGTCTTTCATCCAGGCCATAGTAAAGCCTGGGCATTTCATTCCTCCAGTGGTGGGGGGCAGTGGGAAGATAGCATTTCTTTTGACCAAATTAAGTGTTTCTTTACTGGATAAGCAACTTCCGATTCTTCTGGTGGTTAAAGTTGCTTTTGATTGTTTCCAGGCCAATTCTTCTTCTACTCTGAATCTTTTAAATGGAATATGATACAGTTTATTAGATTTCCACTTACTAAATTTCAATCTTTTTTACGTTATACCCAGCCTACCCTAATTGAAGTCTAGAGTGTTCTAAAACTTTCAATTCAGATGTTTATAACTTGCTTGGATGACTGTGATACAAAGTTTATCTTATTCATTATATGTGAATTCTCTCCACTTTTTTCACTATAAGTTTTTCCCTAGATTACCAAGTTGTTGAGGAACATCTCACTGTCACCTCCATCTGTCTGTTCTCGTCTACATTATGAGTTAGTCAGGATGTATGAGACTAGTGGCTTTTTTACTTTGTCACTTATTTGTAACTTTGGTGATAATTTTGTTTTGTGCACTTTTTTATTGTGGTACAGCTAGATGCTTATATTTAGTGTTCCTGCTCTAGAATGTATTTGGTACAAGGTGAATAATTACAAACATGGAAAAGAATTTACCAACTTCCTGGATACTTTGTGAGGGCAGAGTCCTTCTTACAAGTAAGATTTCACTTGCTTCTTCCACACTCCACCACTCTTTACTAAAATTTATTTAGATATCCATTGACAGTCTTTTTCTTGGCCGAGTGTGGTAGTTCACACCTGTAATCTCCGCAGTTTCAGTTTGGAGGCTGAGGCGGGTTGGGCAACATGGCAAAACCCCATGTCTACAAAGAATACAAAACTTTGCCAGGCATGGTGGCATGCATCTGTTGTCCCAGCTACTCAGGAGGATGCCGTAGAAGGATCATTTGAGCTCAGGAGGTCAAGGGTGCCGTGACCTGTAGATGTGCCACTGCACTGCAGCCTGGGTGACAAAGTGAGATCCTGTCTCAAAAACAACAACAAAAACGTTTTTTAAGTACCTGACATCATTTGTAAATAATATTTGTTCAATTTGTTCAATTTGAAACTCTTTATAAAGAGAGCTGAGTTGGACTTTTATCTTTACACTGTTGGATTTGAAGAAAGAATATGTTACATTACGCAAATAAAAGGGAAAAACCTGTAGTTTAGGAGGACAAACTGAAGATATAATTAAATGTATTCAGGTAATTGAATTAGTAATGTAAATTTCATAAGGTCACTACTTTTATATTCTTTTAATCAACAAACATTTTTTGAGCATCAAATAAATTCCAGCCAGTGGACACTCTGGTCTGGGTAACCCTGAGTTGTATTTTAAGCTGCAGTTTAGGTATCAGCGCCATCAAGGAGCCTTCAGTTATTGCCCAGTGTGGTTCAGTTCAGGTTATGACAGAATCTAGTGTGTATCTGTGGGACTGGGTAACTAAGGTGGAGTGAAGGTGAAGGTTATTTGATTCAAAGTCAAGAAACTGAAACTGAAATGTTGGGATCATTTGCATGGACACTGGTGTAACTGAGATGTTGATGGCAGGACATGATAACAGAGTTCTAAGCTCCTCAGTGAATCTGGATGAGCTTCCAAGTGATAGACAGCAGAGATATCAGAAGATAAAAAAAAATAGAGGGTAGGGTAGCTGGACAGTATGTTCGTATCCTGTATTTTGGTTATATGCATTAATTTATCTTAACTTTGGAGTTTAAAATGAGAACCCTAAATTTTTGTTATATGTGTGCTTTACCTTCAAAGTAAAAGACTAAATTTCAAGGAACTGCATAGTCAGATTGTTTTGACTCTTTCTACCTAAAGTTTTTTGCCTTCTATTACACTTTTTTTTTTTTTTTTTTTGTCTTAAGACAGTCTCACTGTGTTGCCCAGGCTGAAGTGCAGTGGTACAATGTTGGCTCACCGCAGCCTCCACCTCCCAGCTTCAAATGATTCTCCTGCCTCAGCTTCCCAAGTAGCTGGGATTACAGGCATGTGCCACCACACCCAGCTACATTTTTGTTTTGTTTTGTAGATGGAGCTTTGCCATTTTTGCCAGGCTGGTGTCAACCTCCTGACCTCAGGTGATCTGTTCGCCTTGGCCTCCCAAAGTGCTGGAATTACCAGTGTGAGCCACTGTGCCTGGCTGCTTCTCGTAAATTCTGTTATCAGCCACGTAATTTTTTGGCATTTGAAAAACTATATTATAGAAAATTACGAATACAATCAAAAGTAGAGAAAATACTGCAGTATTCCGCGTCTGTGCCCATTAGCCATCTTCAACAGTTAGCAACTCTTGGTTAACCTTTTTTCATCTATAATACATTTCACCTTTCCTTTCCATTATTTTAAAGCAAAACTCAGCTCCCGTTTCAACTGTAAAATATGGTACTATTACGACACCTAAAAAATTAGAAGCTTTTTTTTTTTTTTTTTTAAAGACAGTCTCACCCTTGCCCAGGCTGGAGTGCAGTGGGTTGATGCAAGTTCACTGCAACTTCCATCTCCTGGATTCACATAATTCTCGTATTTCAGCCTTCGAGTAGCTGGGACTATAGGCATGTGCCACCACACCCAGCTAATTTTTGTGTTTTTAGTAAAGAGAGGGTTTCACAGAGTTGGCCAGGGCTGGTCTTGAACTTGTGACCTCAAATTATGCACCCACCTTGGCCTCCCAAAGTGCTGGGATTACAGGCGTGAGCCACCGTGCCAAGCCAATAGTTCTTAGTATCTTTAAATATCTAACCAATGTTCAAATTCCTCTTAGCTTCAGTTGTAAATAGCTAGTGGGTAGCTTGGTTAACAGATGAGCCCAGACTCATTTTTCTGTATGTTCTTATCCCTATAGTGGTTTCTTACTTTGGTAGAATAGAGAGTAGAAGCTACTTAGGCCTGGAAAATTGTTTTTAATTCTTCATATTCGTTATTAAATTGTTTCCAGATACACCTGATCACTTTTAGAAGGAAATGGAGCATTAGTGGGTAGTAAACATCTTGTAAAGCTATGCTTCTCAAAATACGGTCCTTGGATCATCAGCATAACCTGGAAACTTGTTAGAGATGCAAATCTTAGGTCTTGGCCTAGACCTACTGAATTAAACTCTGGAGTTAGGGCTCTGTAATTAAACACTACTATAATTCTGGTGCATGCTGAAGTTTGAGAACCACTATTTAAAAGAAACTCCACTTAAATGTTTAACCTCTTCTACCTAAATTACATCAAGAACTGTACCTTTGAAATTACCCCTCTCTGCTTTTGTGTGAGACAGGGTCTTTCTCTGTCTCCCAGGAGTGCAGTGACGCAGTCTCAGCTCACTGCAGCCTCAACCACCCAGGCTCAAGCGATCCACCTCAGCCCCCAAGTAGCTGTGACCAAGAGTGTGCACCAATATAACATGCCAGGCTGATTTTTGTTGTAGAGACAAGGTCTCACTGTGTTGTCTGGGTTGGTCTTGAACTCCTAGGCTCAAACTATCCTCCTGCATTGGCCTCCCAAAGTATTGGGATCACAGGCATGAGCCACCACATCCAGCCTGAAATTCTTCTCTCTTACTTGTGGTTATTCCTAACCTGCATTCCCCTCTTCGAGCTGCTGTGCCTGGACCCATGTTTATTCATTCTCTATTCCCCAGATGAGCAAAAGATTGAACAAAACAGTATGTTTGCATCTACAGTATTTGGCCAAGTTGCAGTGTAAGTCTCCGGTACCCTTGAAATAGTTGCCTTACAGTTTCTGTATTATCTTTCCTTTTATTAGTATCATAAGGGAGACAATTTAAAAAGGAATTCTGCTTTCTAAAATTTAATGGACATGTGGATAATTTTGCTTGTCATAACAATATTTGGCATTATATAGTATAGCTCAAGTTTTCAATAATTGAGTAAATATAGGTGTAATGCCATATTTCTGGCATGTGACCATATGCCATATCATTGTCAAAAAGGGAGTAAATTGTAGTTATCTATCATAAGAAGAGAAGGGTAGAAAACTACTCAGCAGTGGTTCTTGAAGGGAGGGGGCATTTCTGGTGTCATGGTGACCGGGAAGAGGTTGCGACTGTCATTTAATATGTGGGAGGTGGGGAAGCTCAGTGTGCTTCAGGGGCTGCGTGGGTAGTAAGAGCCAGTCCTGAACAGTGAATTGTTTGATCCAAAATGCCAATAGTGTGGTGTGGAAAAACACTTCAAAAGAGACTGTTTGAAGCAATCGTCATTGTTTCAAATTGACACAGTTGCCAAGTGCTACCCAAAATCATAGTTAAGATACGGTTACGCCTGTAATTCCAGCACATTGGGAGACTGAGACCAGCAGATCACTTGAGGGTCTAGAGTTTCATACGAGCCTGGCCAACATGGTGAAACCTTGTCTCTAATCAAAATATAACAATTAGTTGGATGTGGTGGCACACGCCTGTAATCCCAGCTACTCAGGAACCTGAGGCACGAAAACTGGTTGACCCCAGAGGAGGAGGTTGCAGTGATTTGAGATCGCACCTGTGTACTCCAGCCTGGGTGACAGAGCAAGACTCCATCTCGGAAAAAAAAAAACAAAAAAAACACAAAAAACTACTTAGTTTTGCAAGTAGCCAACTGGCTATGTGTGGATGCTTGCATATTTGAATGGTCTCCTGATCATTGATTGTCCTGACACTGAACTATCATGGTGGTGGGCAGTAGTAGAGTCGTCATCATCTCTGAAATTCTAAGATTATACATGTTCTTTTCCTTGTGCATAACCATTGTTGACTGCCTAGATAGGAGAGTAAAGCTGTGAATTCACATTTGTAAGTCTTTTCCTAATCCGTTTAACAGTGGCATGATCTTGGCTAACTGCCAACTCCACCTCCTGGGTTCAAGGGATTCTTTTGCCTCAGCCTCCCCAGTAGCTGGGATTACAGGCTTGCACCACCATACCTGGCTAATTTTTTATTTTTAATAGAGGTGGGGTTTCACCATGTTGACCAGGCTGGTCTTAAACTCCCAACCTCAGGTGATCCGCCTGCCTTAGCATCGCAAAGTGCTGGGATTACAGGCATGAGTCACTGTGCCACGCCAAATTCAAGTGAAAATATGTTTAACAGCGTTTTATAAAGCTCAGGAATTCAGGCAAAACAGAGTTTTGATTTGTGTAGGGTAGGTTTCTGTGCATCTGTGTTACAATGTTACTGACAGTATAGGAAACGATTCCTAAAGTCATTTTAATGTTTATTCCTTTAAACCACATTTGATTTGGTTCGAATAAATTAGTTGTCATTGTTTTCTAGTTTACTGTATCATTTTGTCCATTTTCACATTTCATCCTGATTTTTTTTTGTTTTTTTGAAACAGGGTCTTGTTATATTGCCCAGGCTGGAGTGCAGTGTCATGATCTTGGCTCACTGCAAACTCCACCTCCTGGGTTCAAGGTATTCTCCTGCCTCAGCCTCCCAAGTAGCTGGGATTACAGGGACCCACCATCACGCCTTGCTAATTTTTTTATTTTTAGTAGAGACAGGGTTTCACCATGTTGGCTACGGTGGTCTCAGACTCGACCTCAAGTGATCTGCCCACCTCAGCCTCCCAGAGTGCTGGGATTACAGGCATAAGCCACTGCACATGGCCTGATTTTTTTTTTTTTTTTTTGAACAGTCTTGCTCTGTCACTTAGGCTAGAGTGCGGTGGTGCATACTCACTCACTGCAACCTTTGCCTCTGGGCATCAAGCAATCCTCCCACCTCAGCCTCTTGAGTAGCTGGAACTAGAAGTGTGTGCTGCCACCCCAGCTAATTTTTGTATTTTTTGTAAAGAGCATTTGCCACGTTGCCCAGGCTGGTCTCAAATTCCTGGATTCAAGAACTCTGCCTGCCTTGGCCTCCCTAAGTACTGGAATTACAGATGTGAGCCACTGTGCTTGGCCATGAATTTTTCATGTCACTTTTATGTGAACCTGTTTCTCCCCTTAACTGTTAATGAAATACCTATATTTCTAGTGGTTTTTATATCTCTCACTTGAGAATTTTCATAACTGCTTGGAGCTTATCTGTATTTATCTGTTATTTACTAGTAGAGTCTGGTTGTTTAGAATGTTCTATGTGATTTCGTCTTAATGATTCCCTGGAAGGCTGTGTGTAGTTTTATGATTAACCACTGATTTTTTAAAAAGTAAATTATACATTGGCGCACTGATAGTTTTTAAACCTTCACCACCTTTTTCCTTTATATTATTCACCTTTAGCTTGGAAATTGTGAACACTTTTGCTACTCTGTATCTGAATGTTATGGTTTCTTATTGCAGAGAGAGAACTGGGCGGATCCATGAGCTCTGTGTCTAAACTGCTCCACTATGTAGGGTGGCTGTCCACTACTGCAGTGCACGTGGAGAGCAACAGAACTTTCTTGCTGCACTTTATTTTGGATTTCTATGAGAAGGTAAAACATGTTTCAGTTTCCCCATTGGGATTTTTGTGAAGGCTATTCACTTTATTGGCATAGTATTTAAATTTTATGCACAAATATTAAGGTAGGCTGTGATCTCATTAGCATCATTAAAGTAACCTTACATTTTGAAGTTCATGATTATTTTCTCTCCGGAACAATTGACTTTCATAAACCACGTGGAAAAGCAAATGCTTTTTTTTTTCCCTAAGGTCCAGGCACCACAGCATTACCCTGTGTTAACACTGGTCCTAGACAGAAGTCTGTTGTTAGCATTATTTTTTGTTCCTTCCATTCCTAACTCCTGGTGGAAACCAAAAATTTCTTGTTGTTTCTTCAGATCTCCATGTCTGCTTTTCAACTGCCTTACTTCTCTTGGTACCTAGTACCCTTTTATTGTGTTATAGTATATAACCTGGCAGAACTATAGGGTGATGCAAAAGTAATTGTGGTTTTTGCTATTGTTTTCAATGGCAAAAACTGCAATTACTTTTGCAGCAACTTAATATCCATGAAGTGTCCATGATAGTCTCACTTTTCCCAGCTTCCTCTGCTAATACCTATTTGTCTTGTGTTAACGCATTTGCTTAGAAACACGCTCCTTTGTTTTCTAGGTTGACAGCTAACTCATATGATAAATAAGTATTTTGGGACTTAAGGGGAAAGAACTCCTTCCTTCCTTTACCCTGTCCACCTAACTGTAAGACCTTTCCCTAGAAGAAATGAAAGATTCAAGTAATGGTCTTTTAGAAATTATCCTCTGTAGTATGACTGATATTTGGTGAAGTCTGTGTTAAGCAAGCTTATAGTTATCTGTTTGTTTAGGAGTCAGGCATGTCCAAAGCTAATGTTACATTATTATCTTATACTGATGATTCTTTGGGTGAACTTGGTTGAGAAGTTCTGGGGAATAGCCTATATACTGATATTATCTTTCCTTCTGAAAGGTGTTTGACACATACATACATTATAACCTTCCATTAGTGGTGGTGTCTCTTCCTGGGATCTTATATTCTGTACTCTTCAGCCTGGATGCCAACATCCTGAACCAGAGGTGTTTTATTATGAGCAGGTACAAAGCCTTTTTACCATTTTATGAAATGGTATATTATAATTTTCTCTTCATCTTTCAGCTGTAATACAAAAAATATTCCTACTTGTCTTTGGCCAGGGCCTCTGGAAATCGGGCTTGCTATTGGACATGAGATTCCAATATGGGGCCATGACAGCTGTGGTGTTTTTAAATCCTCCACTGGTGTGGCTACAGAATAAAAAAAAATCATAGTTAAGGACCTGTTGTGCAGTGGTACTATTGCACTCAGCGTTGTTCATTCTAATTGCTGTGTCTTCAGGAAAAATTAAGTCATTTGCTGACAATTGCTTTAAGTATTTGTACCTTCTCTGATAAAAATATTTTCTGGGAGATAAGGGGAGCTGTTGCCAATTATGTGGAACTGTAAGTATTATTTCTGGTCTCCTCTAATTCTGTAACTTGTGGACTGAAATTACTTTTCTCAGTCCATAAATGTAAACTTTTTTTTTTTTTTTTTGGAGACAGAGTTTTGCTCTTGTCAACCTGGAGTGCAACAGCACCTTCTCGGCTCACTGCACCTTCTGCCTCCCGGGTTAAAGCAATTCTCCTGCTTCAGTCTCCGGAGTAGCTGGGATTAAAGGTGCCTGCCACCACGCCAGGCTAATTTTTTGTGTTTTTTCATAGAGACGGGGTTTCACCATTTTGGCCAGGCTGGTGTCGTACTCCTGACCTCAGGTGATCCGCCCACCTCGGCCTCCCAAATTGCTGGGATTACAGGCATGAGTCACCATGCCTGGCTAAGTGCAGACCTTGTTGGTGTAACTTGTAGGACTATGTCAAGTTTAAAATGTTTAAAAACTAATTAGTTAATAGTTCTCAGACAAGAAAAACATAGTTGTAGGTTTCCCTTTTGTGCTTTCTGCTGCATCATTTTCTTTCCATTAAGAAAGTACGTTTTACATCAGTGACCATTTTTGAGCCTCTATTAATTTTTTTTCATTTTACTTTTAAGTTTTGGGATAAATATGCAGAAGGTGCACGTTTGTTACATGGTTATGCATGTGGCATGGGGTGGTTTGCTGCACCTATCAACCTGTCATCTAGGTTTTAAGCCCCATATGCATTAGGTATTTGTCCTAATGCCCTCCCTCCCCTTTCCCCTCACCCCCGACAGGCCCCAGTGTATGATGTTCTCCTCTCTGTGTCCATGTGTTCTCATCATTCAACCCCTACTTATGAATGAGAACTCTATTAATTTTTATTTTTTTGAGATGCAATCTAGGTCTTGTTGCCCAGGCTAGAGTGCAGTGTTGCGATCTTGGCTCACTGCAACCTCTGCCTCCCAGGTTCAAGCGATTCTCCTTCCTCAGCCTCTCGAGTATCTGGGATTACAGGCACCCACGCCACCACGTCCAGCTAATTTTTGTATTTTTAGTAGAGACGGGATTTCACCATGTTTCTCAGGCTGGTCTCAAACTCCTGACCTGGTGATTCACCCAGCTTGGCCTCCCAAAGTGCTGCAATTACAAGCGTGAGCCACCGCACCCAGCCAGAACTTTATTAATTTTTTAATAGTGAAACATTGAAAGCATTTTTTATTGTTTATTTTTTATTTAGTGAAGTAAGCATCTTAAGTGTACAACTTATTGAGCCTCTATTTATTTTCACTTGAGAATGTACCATAAAAGGATAAAATCCTTAACTAGACAACTGGATATTTGTGTATGTACATATTTGCATATATTTACATTTATAGTGTATTTTTGTATTTTACTATGTCAAAGGCATTGTATTCAAAGGTATGTTAAATGTTTCATTCTGTTTGTTTTTTTCTGTTAGGTATCGTAAAAATCTGACTGCCGCAAAGAAAAATGTTTGGTACAAAAGGTATGAATGAGAAAGCTCTGTGTTAAATCACTGTTACTCAAAAATTAAGTCTAGATTTACGTGATCTGATGGGAAGGAGGAGGAAAGGGAAAATAGGTGATAGTGACAATTTTTTTATTTCTTTCCCATTAGACAAAATCAGGTTTTGATTTCAGCAGCAAGACTTATCAAGAATTTAATCACTATTTAATATCCATGGTTGGTTGCCTGTGGACATCCAAACCCTTTAGGAAAGGAATATGTATTGACCCTAAAATCCTAGAAAAAAACTGGAGTGGCTGAATATAAAAAGTTTAAATGTAGTCATTCATCCTTCCTTCTTGAGTTATGCTGTTTCCGTTTTGCTACAGGTAAGGGTATTTAAAGAATGTTTAGATTTTGTGTAATACTGTGATGGCAGAAATAGGAACTGCTGTACATTTAATGTGTCTGAACTGTAAGACGTGTTTAGTAGTTTTTTTTTTAAGTAACAACTAAATTTTGGGCATTTTGCTAGGGTCTGGGATTCCAGTTAATTTAAGTTTCTGTCCTCTGAGAGAGCTTGGGCTTGTAGCAGAGACAGACTTGTAAACAAATCACTGTAATACAATGTGGCAAAATGTGAAAAGCTTCAGTTGTGAGAAAGATGGGGGAGTGATCAGTTCAGTGCTGCCTGGGTAGAGGTGGTGCCATGTAAGGAAAAGCTTCATAGACGTGGAAGCTCTCAGAAAATCCTTCTAGAAAAGATAGAAAATTTAGGCTAGATAATATTACAATTAGAGTTACAACCTTAGTCAAAGACTGCTGATTTAATGGAATGATACCAATATGCAGGCAGGGGGAGGAGGGTGTATGTTTGTGTATATCCTTTCAGGACTTCACTCTCAGCCCTGTCTCTTTCTTTTCTCTTCTTTTCTTTTCTTTTCTTTTTTTCTTTTTTTTTTTTTTTTTAATTTTTTTTGTATTTATTTATTTTGAGAGGGAGTCTCGCTCTGTCGCCCGCGCTGGAGTGCAGTGGTGCAATCTCAGCTCATTGCAACCTCCGCCTCCTGGGTTCAAGCGATTCTCTTGCCTCGGCCTCCTGAGTAGCTGGGATTACAGGCACCTGCCACTACACCCAGCTAATTTTTGTATTTTTAGTAGAGATGAGGCTTAACCATGTTGGCCAGGCTGGTCTCAAACGCCTGACATTAAGTGATCCACCTGCCTCGGCCTCCCATACTGCTGGGATTACAGGCATGAGCCACAGTGCCCAGCCTGGCTTCTTTCACTTAGCATAATGTTTTCAGTGTTCAGCTGTCTTATAGCATGTATCAGTACTTTTACTTGTAAATACTATTCCTTTGTATAGATATGACATTTTATTCATTTATCAGTTGATAGAAATTTTGGTTATTTTCACTTTTTGGTGATTATGAGTAAGTATTCTTGTAAAAGGTTTTGTGTGGACATAGTTTTCATTTCTCTTGGGTGTATGTACTTAAGAGTGGGAATGCTAGATCATATGGTAACTCTGTTTAACCACTGGAAGAACTTCCATACTTTTCCAAAGTAACAGCACCATTTCACATTCCCATCAGCAGTATGTGATGGTTCCATTCTCTCCACCTCTTTCCTAACACTTGCTATCTGATCTGTTTTGTTTTGGTTTGGTTTGGTTTGGTTCTGGCCATCCCGGAGATGTGAAGTGGTATTTCATTGTGGTATTGATTTGCATTTCCATGGTAGCTGTTGATTTTTAGCATCTTTTCTTGTACTTACTGATCATTTATGTATTTTCTTTGGAGAAATGCCTATTCAGATTCTTTGCTCATTCTTAAGATTTTATAAATTTCTTTAGTGTGTATCTAAATACACTATGTATGTATGTCGATATATATATGTCTATATATATATATATATTTTTTTTTTTGAGATGGTCGTTCTGTAGCTCAGGCTGGAGGGCAGTAGCACAATCACAGCTTACTGCAGCCACGAACTCCAGAACTCAATTGATTCTCCCACCTAAGCCTCCTGAATAGCTGGGACTAAAAGCGCACGCCACCATTCCTGGCTCATTTTTTTGTAGAAAGGGTTTCACCATGTTGCCCAGGCTGGTCTGGAAATCCTGGGCTCAAACAGTCTTATCTGGGTTGGCCTGCCACAGTGCTGGGATTACAGGTGTAAGCCACCACGCCTGGCCCTTTGCATATTTTTAAATGAGTTTGTGATTTTATTATTCAGTTGTAATAGTTTTTATATTCTAGATACAAATCCTTTATCAAATAAGTAATTTGCAATTTTTGTTTCCAATTTTATGGATTGTCAATTTTTTGTTAGTGTCTTTTGATTTACAAAAGGTTTTAATTTTGATGAAATGAAACTTCACCTTTTTTTTTTTCCTACTGCTTATGCTTTGGTAGAGCTTAAGAAATCACTGCCTAAATCAAGGTTACAAAGATTTATTCCTCTGAGAATTTTACAGTTTTAAATTCTTACATTTGGGTTTTTAAAATCAATTTTATCTCTTGTATATGTTGTGGTTTAAGTATACAACTTCATTTGTGTGTGTGTGAGGACACAAATGCACCCACACCATTTGTTGAAAAGGCTACTCCTTCCCATTAAAATGTTTTGACCCTTGTCTTAGCATCAATGGGCCATAAATGTATGGACTCTGAGTTCTATTTTATGGATCTATATGTCTATCATCTTGCCAGTAAATGCTGTCTTGATTAGTATAGCTTTGTATTGTAGCGAGCTTTGAAATCAGAAAATGTAAGTTCTCAAACTTGTTCTTCTTCAAGATTGTTTTGTCTATTGTTGGTTCTTTGAATTCCGTATGAATTTTAGAAACAGCTTATCAATTTCCATAAAGAATCCAGGCTGGGCGCAGTGGCTCATGCCTGTAATCCTATTACTTTGGGAGGCCGAGGCGGGTGAATCAACTGAGGTCACGTGTTCGGGACCAGCCTGGCAAACATGGTGAAACTCCGTCTCTACTAAAAATAAAAAAATTAGCCCGGTGTGGTGGCACATGCCTGTAATCCCAGATTCTCAAGAGGCTGAAGAAGGAGAATCGCTTGAACCCAGGAGGTGGAGGTTGCAGTGAGTCAAGATCGCACCGCTGCACTCCAGCCTGGGCGACAGAGCGAGACTCCATGCACGGCTAATTTTTGTATTTTTAGTAGAGACGGGGTCTTGCCATGTTGCCCAGGCTGGTCTCGAACTCCTGACTTCAAGAGATCCACCTGCCTTGGCCTCCCAGAGGGCTGGGATTATAGGTGTGAGCCACTGCGCCCCACCCATATCTTCAGTATGGGAAAATCTTTCTTTTATGGTGTCTGTTTCTGGTGACATGCTTAGGAAATATTTTTCATCCTGAGACTGTGTAACTCTCCTTCTGTTGTCTTCTGGTCCTCTATGATTTAGGTTTGTGAACACACAGGGTAAAGGGCCCCACTTACAAGCTGTGGACTCCTGTCCCAGGTGGGCAAACAGACTGTCTGCACACACAGGCAGCAATTTACCAGGAGGCTTCTTGGGTGGGGCAAAGTGGAGCTGCCAAAAATTCCTTCTGCCCCATGAGAGTTCACTTGATTAGTGGGTGTTGTGCCTCTCAAAATTAGAAGAAACCCACAGAAGTTTCCTTTGAGCAGAACATAAATCTGTCCCACAAATAGCTGGGAGGTATCATCCTGTCCCCCTGAGGTCAGGAGGGTGAGTCTGTGACCCAGGGAGGAAAGCAGCTCCCCTTCTTTAGGACACCACAGGAGGACAGAGGAGTTGGCTGTCCTGGGAATTCATGCCTTCATTCAGCAAAGGGAAAGCAGTTAGACCAGGGAAGGGGCCTGGCAGTGTGGCGGGGGTACAGTGGTGAAGAGGGTGGGGCCGGGGAGAGGCCTCATTGAGAGGAGAGAGGGTCCTCAGTGGGAACCAGGGTGTTTGTGGAAGGCAGAGTCAGGGCATGGAGCAGGAGTGGGAGCGGGGAGGCCAGCTCAGGCCTCCTCCACGTTTGTGTGAACGTCCTTCCTGCGGGCTGTAGAGCTGGCCTCGGTACACTGCAGGGGACTCAGAGCTCCAGTGGAAGGGTGGCTCTGCCTCAGGAAGCTGCTGGTGCTCACCACTCCATCATCTGCTGTGGAGGGGGTGACAGTAACCTCAATGCGTGGCAGAGGTGTTTTGGGATGCTGTCCTACTGCACAGTTCAGCAGGCTGTTACCTGACTTATTTCTTTTTTTTCTTTTTTTTTTTTTTTTTTGAGACGGAGTTTCGCTGTGTCTCCCAGGCTGGAGTGCAGTGGCGTGATCTCGGCTCACTGCAAGCTCCGCTTCCCGGGTTCACGCCATTCTCCTGCCTCAGCCTCCCAAGTAGCTGAGACTACAGGCGCCCGCCACCACGCCCGGCTAGTTTTTTTTTTTGTATTTTTAGTAGAGATGGGGTTTCACCATGTTAGCCAGGATAGTCTCGATCTCCTGACCTCGTGATCCACCCGCCTCGGCCTCCCAAAGTGCTGGGATTACAGGCTTGAGCCACCGGACTTATTTCTTTAATGCATCCCTCGCACTTCCTGTGTGTCCAGTGCCTTATAATATTAAGTGATAATTAACCTCAGAGCCCTGCGTGAGGTCAGCACTGTCCCCACCCTGTGTGCAAAGGGAGGACGGGGAGGCACTGCCAGTTGGGTGAGGGCAGACGGGGCAGCTTGCCTTGGGCCTCGCTGACCTTAGCAGGCTTTGCATTTGATGCCCTGTGTTCCTTCCCTAGGGTACTCAGTTTGCCAGGTTTTTGGTTTATCCTAGTCTCATTCAGATTGTAAAGACTGAGAGTGGACTTCTGTTGATAGAGTTTCCCTATTTGGGTACAGGAAGGAGGTGAGGAACCACAAGCCCCTGCTGGACAGTAGCCCTGTAGACCCAGCCAACGCCGGCTCTGTCCTCACTTCCTGGTCCTCTCTGTGAACCTTCATCCTGGCCACAGCCCCTCAGAGTCCTCCTTTATGAAGGGGCCATGCTTTGGGGGAGGGAGTGCCTCTCCCAGGACCCAGAGTTGGTGAGTGGCCACTTTGGAATTTAAGCCCAGGCCCTTCTTCCCTTCTCTGCTTCCTGCCAGGCCCAGCTGCCTGCCCCAGCACACACCTTCCCTGGGCACCCTGGTCTTCACTGCCAGGAGATGCCTGTTTTAGGCCTGGTTTGCTCCTATGGCTGCCATGCTGATTTTTCATTCTGCACATCATGTCTCATCAAAATGCATGGCGGTTCCACTCCTTGTGCTAAAGAGAGCCAGTAGTTTTGTCTGGCAGTGATGCTTGTCTGCTGCCCACAAAGGTGAACAGCCATTGTCTCTACTCACAGGGTGTTCAGAGTATAGTGGGACTGGTACACAAGAACCAGTGATCTCTCCAGGAGGTGCCACAGACATGGGTGAGGTGGCTACAGGGTTTCTATGCAGTCCTGATGGGATGGTCAGGCAGTGTGCGAGGCAGCAGGTCACCATCCCCAGGGTCCTGGGGACAGTGTGCAGGCAGGCATAGGAGCAGCCTTGGTGGGGTCCAGGACAGGCTGCCTGCCCTCCTGGTGAGAGGTGAGGATCAAGGACCTCGAGGCAGGCAGGGATATGGCCCAGTTTGCTTCCCACGCTCACTGGCAGTCCTGTGACTTGGGGTGCTGGGAAGGGTGTGGGGGTAGGAAGGGGAACTGGAGACAGGCCCAGTGGGAGGAATTGCCACAGATTCAGTGGGAGTTGTGGCAGAGATGTGAACTTGGGGAATTGGAGGTGGCAGTTAGAAAGTAAAGGGGGTTCGCAGATTTCTGGCATAGGCACTTGGTGCTGGGCGATGAAAATACCAACAGCTTTTCTTAGTGTGTCCCTGCAGGCTGCTCAGAAAGGGTCAGGCAATGCCTTTGAGACATACCATGTTCTGGGGACAGTTCTGGACAGTAAGGTCCCTGGAGAGGCTTCGCTTTAAACCAGATACGAGTTGAACCCTGATTGGGTGCACAGACATGCCCATGGCAGCCAGCTAGAGCATGGCCCTAGGCAGAGCACTGGAGCCCAGGTCACGGCAAGTGGTTGTGTGCTCTGAGCAGGTGACAGTCCTTGTGTCCGGAGGTCTGGTTGGTCGCAAGCAGGGAGTGACCCCCCAGCCCCCTTCCTCAGCTAGTGTGAGCACTATCCAGGCATCCTGGGGTTCCTTGGTGGCTGCCTTATAGGCTCCTACTGTTTGCGAGCCTGTTGCTTATGTTGGATGGGACTATGGCAGGTCAGCCATTGAGCTTGACACCAGTCTGCTCGCTGCCTGCCCCTGGCTGGGCAGACCCTCGTTTTCCAAGCTTGCTTGGGTGGAGGTAAAGCTCACCATGACAGGTTGGTTCTCTGTTCTTTGTCTGAAGCTATACTCCTTGCTCCGTGTTTGGAGCTGTCTCGTACAATCGTTTTCCTTCATTTCATGACAGTGAATCAAAGGGAATTTGTCTTCACAAGACCGAGGCTGAGGAGTGGCCAGTCGGGTCTGACTGTTCAGGAAGGCATTCTGGGGTTGGCAGCAGAGCCCAGCTCATTGAGATCAGAAGGGGGCTTTGGGAGCAGTTGGTGCTGTTCTGAAAGTTGGCCCCTGCAGCAGGCATGTTAGGTCTGAGGAAGGAAGGAGGTGGGGGAGTGGATCTCAGCAGGAATGTGAAATGAGTGCCCTGGTGGAGTCAGTGTCCAGGCAAGGGATGCCTCTGGAAAGCGCTGGGCTAGCTGAAGAGGAGAGGGCAGCATCCACGGGGAAGTGTGGGGGTTTCACTGCAGGGTGTCTGGGTGCTTTTTTTTCACTGTGTCTGTTTTGTGGCACACGATCTTCAAAGTAGAAACAAGAGCAAAGACATTTTCAAAAATATTATTCACAGAATTGAAAATGGTGCAGGGTGTCTGTTTACCAGCCACCAAACCTGCAGGGCCTCCTTGGGTGAATGCTGCATAGAGGACATGCGAGTGACATGGCACGGTGCTGCTGTTTAGAGCCGCAGCCTTGCAGGATGATCACCTATTGCTTCTCAGCCCCACTCCAACCCGCTGGAGCTCAGCCAGGACTGGACGTTGACATAAGCTGGGTTTTCCTGGTGTTGGCCTGTCAAGACATGCCTGTTTCTGGCCTCCAGTTTGTTCCATGCTCCTCAGGCTTTCACTTGCTGACAGTTAGTGCCCAGTGTCCACGTCATCTATGACGTTACCCAGGACCGGACAGGGCTCATCCACCAGCACATCCCCTGGTGTCTGATGCCAGCTTGTCTTCAGCTCACCAAACACGTTTCTTCAACCTGGTCATTCCACCACCCCAAAGCTATTGCACTAAGCCGTGTTTCTGGATCTTGTCTCTGTGACTGTGCCAGGCGTCTCTGCTGCACCAAGACTGGGGACTGCTAGTGTGCGGACACACTCAAAAATAGCCAGTAGCAGCTTGAAAAGACTGCTTTTGTATCAGGCCTGGCTTTGCCTTCCGTGATTGTTGCTGTAGGTCATAGAGCCAATCTGTGTAACTGGATGTCACCCTCAGACTCCTGTGCACCCCTCTCCCTCTCTGACTCCTGGCCACATGTGCCCCACGGCCTCCCCACTCCACACAGCCAACCTTTATATTGTCCCGCTTTGCTGCTGTTTCTGCTGCTCTCTCCTGAGTCTTGCTATTGGTCCCAGTGGTTTGGGAGGCCAAGTTGGGAGGATCACTGAAGGCCAGGAGTTCAAGACCAGGCTGGAAAATAAAACAAGACCCTGTCTTTACCAAAATAATAATAATAAATAATAAAAAGTATAAACCAAAAAACTTAGCCAGGCGTGGTAGTGCCTGCCTGTAGTCCCAACTATTTGGGAGGCTGAGGTGGAAGGATACTTGAGCCCAGGAGTTCACAACTGCAGTGAGCTGTTTGTGCCATTGTGCTGTACCTGTGACAGAGTGAGACCTTGTCTCAAAAAACAAAAGAGAAAAGGAAGGTGGGAAGAAAGACAGGTATGCTCTTGAGGTGGGAGGGGCACAGGTGAGGCATCCTTCAGAAAAGAGGCCTGTGCAGCCACTTCTATCAGAAATGCTCAGTGACTCCTGGGGCCTAGCAGCTCCCTTCTCAGCCTCTGGGTTTGGAGAGCCTGCCCCTTGCCAGCCCCAGACCATGTGCACAGGGTCCTCCCAGCCTACCCTGCCTGGCTTCACCAGGACTCTGACCCTGCACTGTGTGCGAGCTGGTTCTCATCCTCCTGAACTAATAACTCTCATCTCTTGTGGCCCTAGTGACCTTTCCCCTTATTTTTCTGTTTCACCCATGGATGCCTGGTGAGCAGGAACCTCTTGCTGCCTTGTCGCCTCAGTTGAGGCTTCAGAAAGCACCCAGGGAGGTGGGAGCTGCAAGTATGCTTTTTGAATTGAGCAGGGGTAGGACAGTGTCGCTTTGTTTTTCTTTTCACATGAAGACAGATGTGTGCGCGTCTCAGCATTGAGTCTCCTTTCTGTGATGTCTTGAGGAATCACAGTTGTGTTGCTGCAGCCCCGTGTGCACAGTCCTTCTGTTTCCTGGGGTTGGTTGATTACTGTTTGGAGTGAGCAGAATTATTTCTAGCACCAGCTGGACTGGGCCTATTCAGTTCACTCCGAGACAAGGCCCCCGAGCCCTGGCACACTCGCTTGTTTCTTTATCAGTAAGCCCAGTGTTGCTGACAGTTGGTGCCCACAGTGTGCATGTCATCTGTGATGTTACCCAGGAGAGGACAGCGCTTGTCCACCAGCAAATCCACTGGTGTCTGGTGCCGCCTTGCCTTCAGCTCACCAAGTACATTTCTTCAACCTGGTCATCCCGCCACCTCAAAGCTGTTGCACGGAGACCAGGCAGGGAAGAGACCTCTCCTCCTGGGAAGAAGGCAGGCCATGAGCAGACCAGGGCAGCCAGTCCCTGGGAGCCACAGGCCAGGCCTTCCTAACAGATGCACTCCTGTTCCCGTCTTGCCCTGTGAATGTCAGGGGCAATGTGGGCTGCATTCAAGCTGGCTCCAGCTTAACTGACGCACATGGCTCTTTGTCTCTGCGGAGCAGAAGTGTGATGAAAAACCTTTCATAGGATTCCATCTCTCAGTACAGAATTGTTGGTAAATGTTATTAAAGATAACGTTTCATGTTTCTGTCTTCTTTCTCCTCTTGTTCCCAGCTAGAAGGTGTTGAAGTTGGGGCTTCTCTCTGATCCCACATATAGGACCTGCGTTGTCCCACACAGGGTCAAATCCTTGCTTTGGGAGGGACTGAATGATGACTTCTCGTGGCCCCTTTATTTTACAGAGGAGAAATCTGGGTCCTACCATGCTGGCAGAGTTGGTGGGAATCCAGGCCACTCAAGAGAACAGGAACTAGGAACTAGAGACCAGCTGCCGCCGTAGTCTAATGCATACCTCCTTCATCATGTAGGGACTAGCCCCCCACCCCTTCGTGCCATGGTTCCCTCTTTGCTCCATGGTGACCACTTTTCCAGTCCCTTCTGTTTCATCATCCTGGTCACTCTCCCTGGCTCAGCGGCCTGTCATTGCTCTTTGTTGAGTGCCCCTTTCTTCATGCCTCTTTTGGACCTCAGCCAGACTGGTGTGCTGAGGACAGCACCTTGTTACCAGGAGCAGCTGCTCTGCAGGACCTGTTGGCCAGGGCCCCGCAGCATTGGACTCGCTGGTGTAACCAAACGTCTCTTCTCTGTGTTTCAGCGAGAATGCCATGAGGAAAGCTAGCGTGGCGCACAGTAAATCCAGCAACGATATGGAGAGCCATGTTCCTGAAGGCCAAGCCCCAAGTAAGACCTTAGCGGGTGGAGCCCCTCTGCCAGAGTGGCTTGGAAAGGAGAGTGTCACAGACTCTGGAATCCTTCTCTGGGGGGTCCTAGGGAGTGTGGGTGGGGTGGTTGCTCATTGATTGATCACAGGAAGTCGGGGTGGGGGCGTTGCACATTGGTTGATCACCAGGAGTCGGAGTGGGGTGGTTGCTCATTGATCACAGGCACAGCTGGCTTTGCCTGCAGCACTCTGGGTGCTCCTGTGTGTCCATGGTACAGGGAGGACACTTGGGATGCAGGCCCAGCCTCTGGCCCCAGACCTCACAGCCAGCACCTTCCATCTGTGGTGAGCCCCTGTGAATCCTACAGAGAGCTCACTTAGACCCCCAGTTGCTCCTGTGGAAGGGATCAGTGTCGTGAGCAAGAATCTCGTTTGTTCTCAGCCCCTCCGAGGGGTCCTTACGGAAGCCCCACAGTGCCCTGAGGCATGAGCCAGAAGCATCCTTGTCCCTTTTTGCTAAGTTAGAAGAATTCATCCCGGGTGGAGTAGAGGATAAGGGTTTCTACCACATAGGCTCTCTCCCTGGGCCAGCACCACACTGAGGGCCTGATGTGACCACTTCCCTTCATCTGTGTGTGCTCCCTGGAACAGAACCGTTTTACCAGAAATGAATGAAACATACAAGCAGTTGTGTGCCCATGTGTGTGCAAGATAGAGCTGCAAGAGCACAGGGGCTGAGGTGGGTGGAGTGGGCTCTGTCTATGCATGCATGTGATAAGCTTTTTCTTTAAGAGCATTATGTAATTCACACTTCAAGGTTTACGTGTCTGTGGTCTTTAGGATATTCACAGAGTTCTGCATCTGTCATCAAAATCTAATTTTGGAATATTCATTAATAAATAAATAAATAGAAGTGCAGCTTCACTGTGTTGCCCAGGCTGTTCTAAAACTGCTGGCCTCATGGCAGACCTTTTGCCTAGGCATCCCAAAGTGCTGGGGTCACAGGTGTGAGCCACACAGCCTAAGTTTACAACTTTTTTTTTTTTTTTTTTTTTTTTGGTGACAGTGTCCCTGTAACCCAGGCTGGAGTGCAGTGGCATGATCCCAGGCCTGAGTCTACCAGCATGTACCCCCACACCGGGCTAATTTTTTTTTTTTTTTTTTTTTTTTGTAGATACAGAGTCCCACTATGTTGCCAGGTTTTATCTATCCTCCTGCCTCCCAAAGTAGAGATTACAAGTGTGAGCCACCATGACCAGTCAGCATTTTTTTTTTTTTTTTTTGAAACTAAGTTTTGCTCTATCACCCAGGCTGGAGTGCAGTGGTGCCATCTTGGCTCACTGCAGCCTCTGCCTCCAAAGTTCAAGCATTTCTTCTGCCTCAGCCTCCTGGTTAGCTGAGATTACAGGCACATGCCACCATGCCCGGCTAATTTTTGTATTTTTAGTAGAGATGGGGTTTCACCATGTTGGGCAGACTGGTTTCAAACTCCTGACCTCAGGTGATCTGACTGCCTCGGCCTCCCAAAGTGCTGGGATTACAGATGAGAGCCACTGCGTCTGGCCCAGTCTGCATTTTTTAAAGGAACTTTGTAACTGTTAGCAGTCACACACTCCCCTTTCCTTCAACTCTCAGCCACCACTTACACTTTTCACTGGCATGGATTTTCCTATTCTGAATTTTCCATGTAAATACAATTGTACAGTCCATGTTTTTATTTTACAGCTGGCTTATTTCACTTAACATAATATTTTCAAGGTTCAAGGTCCATGAAGCATGTTTGGTATGTACTTTATTCCTTTTTATTGTCAAAGATTCCATGTATGAATGTGTATATCACATTTATTATAGCCATTCATTAGTTGGTGGATATATGGATTGTCTCTACTTTTTGCTTATGAATAAGCAGAATAACAGTTGATGTGTAAGTGTTTGTGGGGGCTGTTTTCTCACTTCTCTTGGGTATATACCTGGGGTAGTGTTGCCAGGTCATACGGTACCTCTGTGTTTAACCTTTTGAGGAATTGCCATGTGTTTCCCAAAGCAACTGCACTATTCTAAATTCTCACCAGCAGCTTAAATGAGGTTCCAGTTTCCCCTCATCCTCTCCAGTATTTGTTACCGTTTATCTGTAGCCATTGAATCGGTGTCTCGTTGCTTTGATTTGTATTTGACTAGCGACTAATGATATTGAGCATCTTTTCATGTGCTTTTTGGCCATTTGTATATTTTCTTGAAAGTATGTCTGTTCAGATCCTTTGTCCATTTTTAAATTGGGTTGTTACTCTTTTCATTGTTGGGTTGTTAATAGTTCTTTATGCATTTGGATGTAAGTCTCTTATTAGATATGTAATTTGAAATTATCTGGGGGAATTTTTCTTTAAATTGAGACAGAGTTGCTCTGTTTTTCAGGCTGGAGTTCAGTGGTGTGATCTCAGTTTACTACAACCTCTGTCTCCCAGGTTGAAGCGATTATCCTGCCTCAGCCTCCCGAATGGGTGGGATTACAGGCCTGCAGCACCACACCTGGCTAATTTTTGTATTTTTAGTAAAGGTGGGGTTTTTCCATGTTGGCCAGGCTGGTTTTGACCTGGCCTCAAAGAACCCACCCTCTTCAACCTCCCCAAGTGCTGGGATTACAGGTGTGAGCCACTGTGCCTGGCCTATTTTGGGGGATTTTTTAATTTAAAAATTTAACAATTTTTGGCCAGGCGCAGTGGTTGACTCCTGTAATCCCGGAACTTTAGGAGACCAAGACTGGTGGATTGCTTGAGCCTATGAGTTCAAGACCAACCTGGGCAACACGGTGAGACCTTCACTCTTGACTTTTTTTTTTTTTTTTTTGAGATGGAGTCTCGATCTGTTGCCCAGGCTGGAGGGCAGTGGTCAGACCTCAGCTCACTGCACCCTCCGCCTCCTGGGTTCAAGTGATTGTCCTGCCTCAGCCTCCCAAGTATCTGAGATTACAGGTGCCCGCCACCATGCCAGTCTAATTTTTGTATTTTTAGTAGAGAACTCGATCTCAATTGATCCACCTGCCTTGATCTCCCAAAGTGCTGGGATTACAGGCTTGAACCACTGTGCCTGGCCAACACTGACTCTGGTTTTTTTTGTCTCTATTTTTTTAAAAAATAACATTTTAAATTGTTTTTGTTAGTTGGTATTTTCTTACAATTCAATGAAGTTTTGTAAGGACTTATTAAACTATCTCAGATTTTTGAAAGGCAGACTTACTTATCCAGCATTGTTAATTACTTCATAACAAACTACCCCACAACTTAGGGGCTTAAAGCAGTGAGTTACTATTTTTCCTGCATCTGTGGGTCAGAAGTTGGGGCAGCTGGGATTACATGGCAGGGCCGTTCTCCCGGTCTCACTTGTGACTTCCCATGTGGCTGTTTTCCCTTCCAGCCAGGCGGGAGGGCCATAATAGCCTTCACTCAGGTGGCTGCACGTCAACTTTCCTGACACAGCCTCCACGTGGTATCTTTAGCAGCGTAGCCGGACTTCCCTACAACATGGCAGCTGGCTTCCAAGAGGAGGAAGAAGTGGCAGCTGCCAGTCCTCACAGCTCCTAGAACAACACTTGAAAACAGTAAGTTCGAAGGCCAGTGCAGATTCAGGGGAGGGTAACTCACCTCCACCTTTTGATAAGAGCAGCAGCCTATAGGTACAGGCAGACCGTTGATCAGTTTGGGAGCATCATGGAGACTAGCTACCACAGAGACCTTCCCACCACCTGAGGATTAAGCTTTCTCTCCCAAAGGAGGCATCAAGCAGAACTCCTACCCCTCCCCATGACAGCTTGCTCTGCCTTGGCCCCCAAATTACTGTAGCCCACACACTGTGCCTTAATGATTTTAGTCCATTTTCTTTTATCAAGCTGGTTCTAAATTCCTAACTCCAGGAAGAAGCTCTGTCTAATTGGAAGACAAGTATTTATAAGAGCTGTGTTGGAAATGTTCTACATCACTTTTACAGAGACAGACATCTTACTGGGATATTGTTGTCTGGTGGCCATCTTTATACTTACTGCTCAAGCTCCACGTGGAGGGAATGCCAGCTAGTGCTGTGAGGGTCAGCTCAGCAGGTGGACTGTGGTAGGACACGCTCTGGGTCAGATGCAGCTGGGGCACACTTGTTACGTGCCCCTGCTGTCTGAGACCCTGTTGTAACAACTGTGAATGAATGTAAAACGTGAAACCCATGAGCAGGGAAGAGGATAGGAAGAAGTAATTTCTCTGTGTTTCCAGATCCCAAGAAACTCTGGGAGGTTGTTGATCATGGAGGAGGAGGATGACCTTCCATTGCAATCCTGGCAGGCTTTGGAGTCCAGAGGTGCCCATCGCAAAAGAAACCAGGCTGCTAATGAGCACCCCAGGCTGTCTAGTGTATACCCCAAAGCAAAGAAAGCCTTGTGTGTACTTGTCTAAAGGAATTAACGAAATTGTCTGGAGTGAGCTCATGCCTTCAGCGTGGGTGTTAGCACCCCAAGTTAAAGCCCTCCTTATTCTCTCATTGCCTGGCTCCAGTTCTCACAGCCGGACCCCATTTGTGCACTCTACAGTGATGTCTGCCTGCAAGGCCCTGTTCTACATGCCTCATGCGTGTGAACTCATTTGATCTCTACTCAATTGCAATACCATTCGTTCCAGTTTACAGGCAAGGAAACTCAGGCATGAAGATACTGTTTTGCTCAGGATGTCACTTTGCTGATGACAGAGCCCACGCTCTTAGTCACATCTCTTACTGACTCCCGAACCTTTGAAAGCAAAAGATACCCAACACTCACTTTAATTCCTTAACACCTTAATTTCTATGGGTGGGACTACTCTCTGTCTAAGGGAGACTCAGGGATACAAAAATAGCTATGCCTGGGGGTGATAGGCGATAGTGATAATGGCATCTCCAAACGTTCCAGCCAACTTCCTGAAGGGAAGGTTCAAGAAGATTTGGCACCCATTGAATGAGAAGACAGGGGTCCTGGCACCTCTGTGTCAGCACCTAGAGGGGCAGTGTGGAGATATATTTACGGGAACTGGATGTATTTCTGGACATTTGCTTACTTGGGCCATTTAAAATTAAATACCTGTTTTGCACTTAACATAGTATTATGGAAAAGTAATATGTGTTTCTGGTTTGCAGTTTGGAAACTATTTGTACAGAATTGAACCCTAATTAGAGAACAAAGGTGAAACTCAGGGACTAGGGAGGCTGAAACGGCATCAGAACACGGCAGCCACTTTGGGATTTATCAGAGAGGAAGGCCTGGGCTGAGCCACCAACCAGCTAGAATCAAGGGACAAAAAGATAGGCCCAACTGTTCCCCAGGAGAGCAAGAGAGGACAAAGATGCTCACATGCCTCTGATGAATGGAGATATTTTCCTACCTTCAGCTATTTATTTATTTATTTATTTATTTTGTCAGGGTGTTGCTCTGTTGCCCAGGCTGGAGTACAGTGGTGTGATCATAGCTCACTGCACCCTCAAATTACTGGATTCAAGTGATCTTTCCACCCCAGCCTCCTGAGTAGCTGGGACTATAGGTGTGTACCACAATGCCTGGCTAATTATTTTCAACTTTTTTTTCATAAAATTAACTCAAAATGGGCGAAAAATGTAAATTTATAAGCTAAAACTATATGTTAGAGGACAGCAAAGGCATACATCTTCATGACCTTGGATTAGGCAACAGCAGTTTCTTAGATGTGATGCCAAAAAAGCACATGCAACAAAAAATGTAGATAAATTTGACTTCATCAAAGTTAAAAATTTGCACATTGGCTGGGCGCGGTGGCTCAAACCTGTAATCCCAGCACTTTGGGAGGCTGAGGCAGGCGGATCATGAGGTCAGAAGATCGAGACCATCCTGGCTAACACGGTGAAACCCTGTCTCTACTAAAAAATACCAAAAACTAGCCAGGCGAGGTGGCAGGTGCCTGTAGTCCCAGCTACTCGGGAGGCTGAGGCAGGAGAATGGCGTAAACCCGGGAGACAGAGCTTGCAGTGAGCTGAGATCCGGCCACTGTTCTCCAGCCTGGGTGACAGAGGAAGACTCCCGTCTCAAAAAAAAAAAAAAAAAAAAAAAAAAAAATTGGTACATCATAAGACATTGTCAAAATAAGGAAAACAAGAATATATTGGCAACTCACATATCAGGTAAGGGTTTAATATCCAGAATACGTAAAGAACTTCTCCAACTCAACA
The DNA here is from genome assembly GCF_043159975.1 of Macaca nemestrina. Classification (NCBI taxonomy): domain Eukaryota; kingdom Metazoa; phylum Chordata; class Mammalia; order Primates; family Cercopithecidae; genus Macaca; species Macaca nemestrina. The sequence continues at coordinate 938,198 of NW_027257673.1, read as the reverse complement.
CCAAAAAAAAAATGCAACTGAAAAATGGGCAACATATTTGAATAAGTATCTCCAAAAAAGAGGAGATAAAAATGGCCAAGAAGTACATGAAAAGATGCTCAGCATCATTAGGGGATTGCAAATAACCACAATGAGATGCCACTTCGTACCTATTGTAATGGCTGTGATTTAAAAAAAGGTAGACAATATTGACAAAGATGTAGAGAAATTGGAATTCTCTTTTTTCTTGTGATGGAGCCCCTCTCTGTCACCCAGGCTGGAGTGCAGTGGCATAATGTTGGCTTACTGCAGCCTCCACCTCCCAGCTTCAAGTGATTCTCCTGCCTCAGCCTCCCGAGTAGCTAGGACTACAGGCACACACCACCTAGCTAATTTCGTATTTTTCCTAGAGACCGGGATGGGGGCTCATCGTGTTTGCGAGGCTGGTCTTGAACTCTTGACCTCAGGTGATCCACCCATCTCAGCCTCCCAAAGTGTTGGGAGTACATGTGTGAACCACCACACTTAGCAGAGAAACTGGAATTCTCATACATTGCTGGAGAGAATGTGAAATGGTACAGCTGCTGTGGAAGACAGTATGACAATTCTTCAAGAAATTAAATGTAGAGTTACTGTATGACCCAGACGTTTTCTACTCTTAGGTATATACTCAAGAGGAAAGAAACCATGTCCACACAAAAACATACACAGACTGTTGTACATCATAACATCATTCCTAATAGCACAAAGTGGAAACAATCCAAATGTCTACTAGCTGTTGGATGAACAGTGTGTCGAATTTCCACATAATGGAATATCATATGGCCACACAAAGGAATGTCTGATTGACACATGCTGCAACATGGATGAAGCTTTAAAGCATTACATAAATGAAGCAGTCACAAAAGACCATGTTGCGTTTTTATAAAATTTCCAAAGAGGCCAGGCACAGTGGCTCACACCTGTAATCCCAGCACTTTGGGAGGCCAAGGCAGGCAGATGATGAGGTCAGGAGTTTGAGACCAGACTGGCCGATATGGTGAAACCCCATCTCTACTAAAAATACAAAAATCAGCCGGGCATAGTGGCGCACAGCAGTCGTCCCAGCTACTCAGGAGGTTGAGGCAAAAGAACCACTGGAACTCAGAAGGCGAAGGTTGCAGTGAGCCGAGATTGCACCACTGTACTCCAGCCTGGGCAATAGAGCAAGACTCCATCAAAAAAAAAAAAAAAGCCAAAGGTGGATACTCTCTATAATACTGTTTCAGTTTCCCATGGCTGCCATAACAAGATACCATAAAGTTGGAGACTCCTATCTCTGGGTCCATGGCTTTGGCCTCTGAGCCCCATGACTCTGCTCTCATGGTCATCTTTCCTTAAAGAGTAGCACGTGTTTGAGGTTGAGTAGTTTTATCAGCCTATTTTCTGCCTCTAAATTTTGGGAGTTCTTTGGTTTTGTCTAGTCTCTAAACTTTCTGTGATTTTGTCTAGTCTGTAAACTTTCTAGTCCAAGATGGCAGTGTTTCGTCTCATAGAACATTCTAAAATCCTTGTAGAATTTCTGCGTATATGATGGAATTCATGGCGTTAGATGAGGTTTCTCCACCGATCTTTCCTAGATAATTTAGTCTCTTTGCCTCACTTCTGTGAGATGATTGAGGGGATTCATGAGTCCCATGTTTAATATCTTTGGCACTAGGAAAATTTGCAAGGCATGTCACACCATTGGCATTCTCTACAGAACACGCTTTCCTAACTGGATCTCCTAGTTTTAGCATTTTGGTTTTTTCCAATGTGAATAGCCTGAGAATTTCCCAAATCATCAAGTCTAGGTTCTTTTTGGCATAAGAGTTCTTCCCTCAGTTTATCTATTTCATTGTACTTTTAAATTCGTTACATTACCTCAATTTATCTCTTGCCTCTTGCACTTACTATAAGTGGGAAAAAGAAACAAAGCTGAGTCTTGAGTGCTTTGATTGCAAGTCTGCTCAGCTAAATATGCAAGCTCATTGCTTATGATTCTGCCTTCCACACAGCTGTAGGACACAATCCAACTAAATTTTTGCTATTCTATAGCAAAGAAAATCTTTGCTCTAGTTTCCTGTAACATGTTCCTTGTTTCCTCTGTGCCCTTAGAATCACCTTTAATGTTCATGTGTTTACCAACATTCTGTTTATGACAGTATGTATTCTTGAAAATAACACACAGGCTTTCTATTAAGTTCCTCAATTCCTTTAAGGCAGAGTATGGGTGACCGAGTCTTTAACATCCACATGTCTACCAACAGCCTCTTCAAGGCAGCCTAGGCCTTTTCTATCATGATTTCTCACAATTCTACCATCGCTGCTTTATTATCCAATTTTAAAGCCACTGCCACATTTTTAGGCACCCCACTCCTGGTGGGAAAAAAATGCATATGTTTCCTGTGAGTGCTCTAACAAGTTCCTACAAACTTGATGACTTAAAAGAACAGAAATTTAATCTCTCACAATTCTGAAGACCAGAAGTTCTCAAAGTCAGTACCATGGGCAAAAATCACAGTGGCAGCAGGGAGGCTATAGTAGAGGAACCTGTTTCTCACATCTTTCAGCTTCTGGTCACTGCTGGTACTCCTTGCCTTGTGGCTGTATCACTCCAGTCTTTCAAGGCCAGCATCACAGAGTAGATTCTTTCTTTATTCCATCTTCACATCGCCTTCTCCTGTGTGTGTGCGAATTTCTGCCTCCCTCTTATGTGGCAATTGCGCTTAGGGTCCACCTGTATAACACTCTGTCTCAAGATCTTTAACTTCACCACACTTGCAAAGACCCTTTTCCCAAATGAGGTAACATTTACAGGTTTCAAGGAATAGGACCTGATCTCTCTAAGTACTGTTATTTAGCCTACTTCAGGTAGAAAGTTGATGAGTGATTGTCAAGGGCCAAAGATGCTGTGGGGAAAATGGAGTTTTCATTTGGCGTGATGAAAATGTTGTAAAATGGGACTGTACATAGTGGCTCACGTCTGTCATCCCGGCACTTTGGGAGGCCTGGGCAGGTGGATCCCTTGAGGTCAGGAGTTTGAGACCAGCCTGGCCAACGTAGTGAAACCCTGCCTCCACTAAAAATTCAAAAATTAGGAGCCGTGGTGCACATCTGTAGTCCCAGCTACTCAGGAGGCTGAGGCAGGAGAATCGCTTGAACCTGGGAGGTGGAAGTTGCAGTGAGCTGAGATCATGCCACTGCATTCCAGCCTGGGCTACAGAGCGAGATGAGACTCCATCTCAAAAAAAAAAAGAAAGAAAAAGAAAAAAGAAAAAAAGAGAAAATGTTCTAAGATGGATTTTGATAGTGCTGCACAATTCTGAATGTAGTACCAAAAACCAACGAATGTCATGCTTTAAGTTGGTGAACTGTGTATCAGCCAACTTATTAATATGTATTTTAATGGAACCAGTAAAGGTGATGGATGACAGGTCTGTCTGCTTGATGGCCAGGTCAGGACAGCGTGATTTCCTTGGGTAGAGGGCACTACTGGGGCTGCCTAGTTCCTGCTTAATGAAATCCCACGCTTGGACGGAACTGGAACAGAGGCAGTGGAGCAGGCTGTCTGGGAGGCATTGGCCAGGTTCTTAGAGAAGGCTGTCCATGTAACTTTCTCCAGGGAGCCAGATCCTTGGGCCACTCGGCCTGTCCACGGTCCAGGTTCATCTCAACTGTGTGAGGGTGCACTCGGTGGTGTTAGAGCATCTTGTGTGTGGGCAACACACTCCTACTCATTTTTGTAAGACAACACAGGGCATAGGAAACCCTTGAAACATGCATGTGATTTTCTCGTCACAGTTCTGAGTCCAGGCAGAGCTGCTTTAGGCAAGTGGGGCACTTCCCCGGGGAAGCCCAAGTCCATAACACAAAGGCTGCCCCTCAGAGGAAGGGCTGGCTTGTGGGCACTGCTGGCTTACCATCACCAGCTGGGCCTCAGCCCTCGTGGCATTCCTGTTGAGCACTGCAGGGCACCCGGGGGTCAGTGGCATCAGGGATCCTGCTGCAGGCACACCTGTGCTGCTCACATGGCGACCATGTCCCCGCTGTAAAGGGATGAAGAGCAAGGTCTTCAGGACCCGTGTCCTCAAAACACCTTGCACTGCACCACCCATCAAGAGTGGGCCTGGTGGCTGGCAGGGCCAGGCAGTGAGTGCCTCCCTGTGCTGCCCGACACTCTGGGCACCGGAGGTACTTGAGGTACTGCAGCCCTCTGCTGATGAGAGGTCCCCCCTTTCTGTGCACTACCCCATTTGTGATTGTTACAATTGTTTGTGTTCATCAGTAGCTGTCACTGTGTACACTTCTCCATGAACCTGGGCCTGCTGTCGTCTGAATGCTGTCAGCCTTGGAGCTGGCACTGTCCAGTCTGGCCCTGGTCAGCCCAGACCTCAGTTATCCTTGTCTCACATACTGTCCTGGTTCATTCTCCAGCTTCCTGGCAAAGTTCCTGCTCCCTGAAGCAGGAAGAGGCTGAGATTAATGCCAAGAAAGTGGGACCGTGGGCCTGGGAGGACTGTGCTGCCGGGTGAGGATGGTACTGAGCTGGCTACTCTGAGACCATGAACACAGCTGTGTTGTGGTGGGAGGGTTGGTGTGGCTGTAGCCACAGCACTCTAAAGATTGCCCTCTGAGGAGAAAGGTGAGCCTGGCCGGACCGCCTGTCAGGGCTGCTATGTCAGGGCAAGAGGACAGTGTCTTGCCCCCAGGAGCACACATTCTGGGCAGGAGACCCAGAGTGATCTTGTGTTTGGAAGGCAACTCCAGCCCAGCCTAGGGGACTGGGAGGCTCTCCCGCCTCCAGGGAGGTGTGTGCGGCTCTGCCAATGCCTCTCTTCCAGGGCAGTTGCCAGGTCCCAGGATGAGCAAGAGTCCTTGGCTGCCCAGGAAGGTCCCTGAAGCAGCAGGGGCTGGGCTAGGGGCCAGGGACTGGGAAGAAATGCCTGATAGCCGGTGAGGAACAAGGCACACACGTGACTTGGAAAGAAACAAGCTTTATTTTCAGTTTTCAATAGGTAGAGTGATACTTCATCATATTCTTTTTGTGTGAATAGCAAATAGCAAAATATTAGAACGTAAACAGTTTTGTCAGTTTGGAGATCAAGTACTTTTGTCATCTTGAGTGTCATCTGTCTTGGAATTTAGCTGGGTTTAAAAGTAGTGGAATTATCAGGAAATTCTATAGAGAGCCAGTCTCCAGCTGCAGGTAGGTGTGCCTGGCACTGACCAGCTGCGGGCACAGATGCAGGCATCTCAAAGCACCAAGCAGTACAGGTGCCAGTTCTGCAGAGCCTGCAGCCTCTTCTGCCACTTGGCAAAGTTGTTCTTCAGGGTCTGCTTCAGCGCGGGCAGAATGGCACGTGCTGCCACAGGCATGGGGCTCAGAAGCAGGCTGGGGGTGGGTAGAGAGACTGTCACCTTGAGTGTCCCCAGGAGTGGAGCGTGCTGGGAGTAGGGCCTGCATGACTCTCACTGGGACCCAGTGAGGCCATGGCCGCCTCTGCTGCTGTGCTGCTACCCCTCCACCACTCCCTTCCTGGGGCCCACGTGGCAGGGTTGCCCTGCTGTTCCCACACCCATGGGACTTACCGTTTCTTGGAAAGGCTCTTGGTGGAGACCTTGGGGAACTGAATGGCTTTTTGGTCCCTGGGTGAAGGAAGAGTCAGCAACGGGCCTCAAACAGGCCCCAGGGATGGGGAAGGGGTGACTGGGCATTCACCTAGAAGAGCTAGATCCAGCCTCCTTTGGGGGCCACCCGGGGCCTCTGGCACTTTTCCCTTGGGCTGCAGCTTTGGGTCCCCCAGTACTAATATTACTCAGACTTGAGGTACTGCAGCTGAAAGATGGGGACATCAGCATGGTGGGGCCAGCAGCAGCGCCAGGCGGCACAGCCACCCCCACCACCCAGGGCCTCACCTCTTGGGCCTGTTGGATGTTGACATTCCACAGCTGGCAGGTGAGAACTTCACACTGCTGAAGTGTGGTGGGCTTTCATAGATGCGGCTGCAGCGTCACTGGAGGGTGTGCTCCCATCACCTCCCAAGCCCAAGGGCTGGGCTGTGTGGCAAGTACCCCCAGCCTGCTCTGAACACAGCGGCCAATACCATCAGGGCTGCTGCAGCTTCCCCACTCAGCAGCCTCATGTCTGAGGCATAGAGAACATAGCCCAGGGCAAGGAGCAGTGCCAGGGAGGGCCCAATTCAAAACAGGCCTCAAAGAAGGCCAGCAGCAGCCAGAGCATCATCCAGTAGCTACCCAGGAGGTGCAGGCTGAACCTGGGGTCATGGGAGTGGCTGGCGGCCAATCTCTACCCATGGGGCTTACCAGGTGCCTGCTGGCCAGCACAGGCTGGTGAGATGGTAGAAACTTGCTGAGGAAGTCATCCCAGGAATGCAGAGTCCCCCAACATCTGGCCTGCAAACTGATGCGCCTCAGGACAACAGCACCCCACCCCCACAGGCCACCCTGGGACTGCACCCTGGGCAGGAGCATCCAGAATCCTCTGAAGAAGCCAGGCTCGTTCTGCCCAGTCATTGCAGTTGACGGCAGATAACCACCAGAAGAGCATACAGACGAAGCTGGCAATCTCGTAGCCTAAGATGGACTGCAGCTCTGGGTTCCCCTGGTACTAAAATTTCAAACCTTGACAGCACATTGATGATTTCGAAACCCAGGCTACAGGGACAGGTCAGAAAACACAGCTCGCACACAACTGAGAGGAGCGGAGCTGCCTCTGCTACAGGGGAGGAGGGAGCTGGGGACAGGTCAGGGCCCAGCCCATACACCTCTGGGACAGGAACCTCTCAGCTGGTACTGACCCAGGTCTGGGAGAATGAGTCCATCCTCACTTGTGATGCAGTCGAGGAGGTACTGCTTTTCATTCTCATCCTAGGTGGTGCCCGAGGCGAGTGTGAAGTGTGTGGGCTGCACTTCACTGAGTTGCCAGAGAGAAGCGCCTCTGCTCTGAGCATCAAGGTGAAGGGAGGGGAGCGATCTTCACCCCACAGGCCTGTAACAGTGCCAACAAGGCGATGGGGTGGGGCTCTGCCTCCCACAACACTGGCTCCCTCTGAGTGGGGCCTGGGACTGGCACTTGGCTGACAACAGGCTGAGGAGGAGCGAATCCTTTGAGGAAGGGGACCCTGATGGCTGTGGGTGGGGCAGTCCCCATAGTTCATACCAGAAATAGCTGTTGCAGGTACTCCAGGGCTGCCTCCAGGTACTCGTCTGTCTGCTGGACACCATCCTGGCCTATCTTGTCTAGGTCGTTGGCTGGATAAGAGCCGTTGGGGTTCATGGGGCCAAAGCCCAGTCACGACAGGAAGGAGCAGCTGTAGGGCGCTCTCCACACTGGTCCAAGATGGGCTTGACCATGTGCTTGGCCTGCATGATATGCTGAGCAAGGTGCAGGGCCTGTGAGGGAGGTGCAGGCAGGTCACTGACAGATTGGCCTGTGCTACCACCCAGGCAGGCCGGCTGGGGCCCCAAGACCAATGCACAGCCAAAGTGCTGAGTGCCAGGAGGAGCAGCTTCTGCCAGGGGACTTTTAAAGACTAAAGGATGATCTTCTGAATGTTAAATTTTCCAAACAACACTGCCTTTGTTAGGAAAAATCAGACTTTACTGAAAGGGGGTAAGGAGACATAGCCTGAACTCTAAGCCCAGCCTTGACCTTTCCCACCAGAACACAGCACTCCGCGGGGTCTGTTCAGCCCCATGGCTCCAGGGTTCCTGAGGATGGTCAGTGGTGACCACTCAACAGGATGTGGGCCTCTGGCACAAACATCAGAGTGTACTGACTGTCCTGGCCCTCCAGACTGTAGACGTGGCTCTTCACCTTGAAGGACGCATCAGTGATTTCTGGCAGCCACAGTGACAGGAAACTGCTGGTGAACGTGGGGGCCGTGAAGAGTCAGTGCTGGTGGTGGAGAGGTGACAAGCTCTGGCTCCAGGAACAGCTAGTCACCTGGAAGGCAGGAGACGAACCTGGTGCCCACTTCCAGGGGCACAGAGTACCCGGCTGCTGCTTGCAAAATTCTGGGTTTCCCCCGAGGCGTCTGGGGAGCCATGACTCAGGGGTGTTCTCCTGAGGCCCTGGCTCATAGCGTTTCCCATGCAGTAGGTGGCTGACATTGGGAGGGTGGGTGGGGTAGCTGGTGGCTCACAGAGCTTCCAGCAGTGTTTGCAGGTGGCAAATACCAGGAGGAGTGACAGAAGCCAGTGTCCAATCCAGTCAGCATGAACACACAGCAGTGACTTGGCTCACCATGAGCTGAGGCAGCTGCCATGAGTCATCAGGGAGAAAGTGAGGCTGCAGCTTGGACTGTGCAGCTGCCCTCTATGGGCACACCTGCAGTCCCTCGCTCAGTGCCTGGTAGCTGCAGGGCAGGCAGGGATCCAGCCAGTCTCACACTTCACTTTGCAGATTTTCCCAGGAGTCTCCACAACACCCTTTGCTGGGGCCCACTTTGAGCACTTGGTTCCCTTCTGTAGACCTGCCACCCACCAGCTAAGGTCCTGGCCTGGTCTGACTGGGTCAGGGTCTGCCAGACTGGCCCAGGCTGAGGACTTACCTGGATTATCTCAGCCAAGTTGGGCTGGGCAAAGACTTTGACTACTCACAACATCATGAGTGCATGTATGGGGCTGACCAAGTCTCTGCACAGTTCGCATTCAGGAAGACCAGGAACGGCTTTGTGTACATCAGCAGATTCTCCTGGACAAAGGGTGCCCTGGGGACTGAAGTGGCAATTTGGGATCAGCCCTCTCGCTGGAGGCAGGGGTTGCACCACTCCATGCCCCTAAGACCATTGCTCATCCCTGTGCTTCCAGACTCTCTGGCCAAGGTGATAAGATGTCATAGATGATAACTCAGAGGGCTGTGGGTGGGCATGGAGGGCAGGCCAGAGGCAGGTGACACCCAGGCCCTCTGAGGACACTGCATTGTTAGCAAGGCTGAGGCCCTTTTCCAAGAGGACTGAGGCTGCCATGGCAGAGGCTGGCTCAGAGCATGTGGGGGCCAAGGGACGATCCCCGGAAGGATCCAAAGGGGAAGGGCTTGGGCAAGAAGGGAAGAGGTCAGTGGGCACGCCAGGTGCCACGTTAGCCTGGAGGTCTGCCATGAGGATCAACCAGGGGATGAGAGGAAGACAGCCATTGCTCTGCGCTCTGTGCCGGTGAGGGTCAAGGGATAGTTTGGGTGTTGCTGAACGTTTATCTGGACCAGAAGGGGGAAGGGACAGGGTAGGATGGGTCACCGGTGCACTGCTTCCCTGAGAAAGCAGTTTTAGGGCCTGATAAGGTTGAGTCTAGGAAGGGCTGGTCTGTGCTCCACTAGGGAAGGCCTGGGAGAAGACCAGAGGAGGCCACTGGGGCCAGGACCAGGCTGACCCCAGGATAGGCTGCTGGCTTCGTTTCCTGACCCACAGGAGCAACATCCATCCCCAGGAGCCAGTGGCATGACTGTGAGGAGCGGGGCTGAGGCTTATTTTTCCAACACACACTGGGAGTCAGTGGGACTGTCACTGCCCAGAACCTGCTTGTCAGGGAGCATGGTGCCATGGCTGCAGGTAGGTCGGCCACATCTCCAGGACCTGTGGGAGCGGGTGTGAGCTGAGGGTCCGGTGGCTGGGGGCCAAATCCTCTAGTGGCTTGGAGTCGGTGTCCCAGCTAGCAGCTGGGTGGGGCTGGCTCTTCTTACATCCCCCAGAGGGTGCAGGAGAGATGTGCACAGCCCTGTGAGGTTTGGCTCTGTTGCTGGCCGTTTAGAAGCCAGGGCCATGGGTGGGCTTTTACCAGCCCAAAAGGCTCAGTGCTCCCCGGACAGGTAAAGGTAGGAACCTGCCTGGCACCAGAAAGCTGGGACAGGGCAGGGCTTTCCTGTACCTGAGGGTTTGCTTTGGAAATTAAAACGGAACCATGTGGCCTTCCAACAGCCCCCTCTTCTCCACCCTCTTCTCCACCTCCTCCTCCACCTTCTCTATACTTGTTCTCATTTGCCACAGGGGATCGCTTCTCATTGGGGTACACAGAGAACACAGATGTGTAACGGGGCAACACTCACAGTTCTGAACAATGTGTCCAGGGGCCAGTGGCCAAAGCAGTGCTGCACAAAAAGGTCAAGTTTCTGCTGGACAAACCTTGGGACGGGGCCTTGCAGGAAATAGGGTCACCTGCTGCTTGCCCGGTAAGGAGGCCTTGCTCACAGATGAGCCCAGAGCTCCCATCAATGAGGGTCAGCTCTGACAGGAGAGAGCGCTGGGGATCTCCAGGAGATCAGAGTTGGCTTCAGCCCCTGTTTCTCAGAGGAAGAAACCAAGATTCAGAGAGGCCAGTGAACATCCCAAGGAGACACAGCACACAGGCAGCTGAGCCAGTGCAGCTCCCGCGTGCTCCTCATCTCAGTGCTACACAAACAGCCCACTTTGGTGGGCCTGGAGTCAGCCACACCAGCTCTTCTGATAGGGGTAGGGAGGAGCTAGAGATGGCAGCATGATGAGGCCTCTGGCCAGTCCGGGGAGAGAGGCTCTGGGAGCCCGGGCGCTGGTCAGGGTGATAAGGCATCTGCCTAGCTCTCCAGAGGCCTCAAGTGCTCTGTGAACAGGAAGGGACTTACCCTGTTCCCTATGCCCTGGGGTGAGATCCTTGTGGGCAATAGCTGAGGAGGGGAAGGCAGGGGAGATGGCAGTGGCGGGAAACCACAGGGGCCACCCACCATTTGAACTCCTCCAGGGACCTGGTGGCATGGGAGTGGGTGAGGTGTGCTCTGGCTTCAGGCTGTTTCCGAAAGCACGCAGGTGCTTCAGCAGCAGGCACACCAGCAGTGCTCCTCAGTGGGCCTGAACCACTGCTAGGTGGAGGAGGAAGGGTCAGGGTTGGGAAGGGCTGCTGATCCACAGCATTCATTCTCCAGGTCTGACCACATCCCGCCCCAGGCTGGTGGCTTTGCTTCCCCACGGAGGGCATGAGCCGGGCCAAGAGTGGGACCACCCTCTGGGGTACCACTGTGCCTGGCATGCAGTGGACGTGCCTGGTACTGCTTGGTCTGAACTACAACCAGCTTGTGATAGGGAAGTACTTGGCCCAACACCCACACAGCCCACCCTGCAGAGGGCTCACTAAGACACACATCTGCAGGGGATCTCCTAGCCCTGCTTCTACACCGCTGTGCACCCGCAGTGGGTGATACAGGCCACAGGTTTCCAGGCTGTGCCCTTGTGCACTGCTTGATCCTCAGGGTAGGAGAAGGCCAGCATCATCCCCAATCTCTGGATCCAGGGTCTCCCACCGGCCTCCCGAATGTGTACAGAAAGCACAAGGAACCCAGGCACGGTGCCTCAGAGGTTTAATTCCAGCACTTTGGGAGGCCAAGGCAGGAAGATCACCAAGGCCCGCAGTTTGAAATTAGCCTGGATAATACAGGGATACCTTGTCTCTGCAACAAATTGTTAAAAGTGAGCTGGGTGTGGTGGTGCACACCTGTAGTCCTAGTGACTCAGGAGGCTAGGGTGAGAGGATCACTTGAACTGAGGAGTTCACGACTGCAGTGAGCCAGGATCGTGCCACTGCACTCCAGCCTGGGCGACATAGGAAGACCTTGTTCAAAAATAACCCAGTGGCTTCGCTTATCTCCCAAATTCTTTCCACCTCCTACTCTTCCTGGACACAGCCAGACAAAGGCTCAGTCCAGCCCTGGGCATCACTCCGTTGCCGATGGATTTGTGGTCAGGAAAACCCTCAGAGGAGCACAGTCAAGCATGTAGGCCAAACTTTTGATTTGCAACCTATAAGCAGGGTCCTGGAGAGCGAAGCTGAGAGGAAAGCCTTTTTGCTGGCCATGGACTTCTGGTTGCTCAGTATTGTAAGGGCAGGTGGGAGCATCCAGTGGATGAGAGCAGGGGAATGGGGTACTAAGGGCAGGATTGTGAGTCTGAGTGGACATGCTCACCTCTCCACGTTTGTCCCCCAGCCCTTTGGGCCTCAACACATCTGTGCTGCTGAGGCTGGTGCAGGGCGCGGCTTCTGGGTGTATCCTGGGATGATGCAGACCCCACAAGGGACACTGCCCACATCACCATCCACTCAAGTCTCCCTGTCAGGAAAACATCCCCACGGGTCCAGGTGGCGCCCCACAGATCAGTGGCTGAGTCTGAGGATGGAGCTATGGGGTGGGAGGCATTTTCCTTTTTGAGACAAGGTCTGTCACCCAGGCTGGAGGGCGGTGGTGTGATCTTGGCTCATCATAGCCTCTGCCTCCTGGTCTCAAGGGATCCTTGCACTTCAGCCTCTGGAGTAGCTGGGAACACAGGCACACACCACCACACCCGGATAATTTTTGTATTTTTTTTTTGTAGAGACAGGTCTTGCCGTTGTTGCCCAGACTGGCCTCAAACTCCTGAGCTCAAGCAATCTGCCTGCGTCAGCCTCCCAAAGCACTGGAATTACAGGCATGAGCCATGTGCCAGACTGTTTACTTCTAGTTATCTGTATCTTCAAGTCTTTGGGCAACAAATTTACGTTGTTTTGGAAGGAAGAGCTGGGCACGGTGGTTCACGCCGGTAACCCCCAGCACTTTGGGAGGCTGAGGCAGGCAGATCACTTGAGGTCAGGAGTTTGAGACCAGCCTGGCCAAAAAAGGTTGAAAACCTGTCTCTACTAAAAATACAAAAATTAGCCTGGTGTGGTGGCATGCGCATGTACTCTCAGATACTCAAGAGGTTGAAGCGGGAGAACTGCTTGAACCCAGGAGGTGGAGGTTGCAATAAGCCAAGATGTGTCACTGCACTCTAGCCTGGGCGACAGAGGGAGACCCCTCTAAAAGGAAAAAGAATAATAAAAAGGAGAAAAACATGGAATATAATAGCTGTACCTACACCGCCCGACTACAAGGGCACCAGCTGGGTAGGAAGTTAGACCGGGGTCCTTCTCCAGTTTCAGCCCTGGCCCTCCCTCTGATCCTGGACTGGGATCCTGAATCTCGACATTGTCCCTGCAGCTCAGGGGAGGGGACAGCCTCCACGTGGGAACTAGAAACTTGCCTTACCTTGCTGGCGCACTTGCCTTACCTCACCTGGTCCTTCCAAAGGGTCTGGCGGGCTCACTGTCTGCCCCTGAGCCTGCCTCTGCCCCTGGCAATCAGGTGGAACTCTCTCAGGCTATTTTCTTACAGGTTTGCAGAGCTAAACTCCCTCAGCTCTGCATCTGTCCTGGGCCATGTTCTCCATGGAGTCCCTGGCCACAGTCACACTTGGTTGGTTCTTAAGGATGTGTCCCCAAAGCCCCACCATTTCCCACTGGGCTGAGCCTCACAGCACCTCAGCAAACCTGCCTGGGCCTTGCTGGTCACCCTTCCCGCCATGGGGTTTGCCACCAGCTTCCTAGACACTCCTCTCTCTCCCTGGCCCAAACCCTCAGGTCCTTCCCTTTGCAGTGGTTCCTGCATAATGGGGGTGTCCCTGTGTGCTGTGGCCACCATCCCAGCCCGCCGGCACTTGGGGGCCAACCCGTTTTCTCATCTTGTGCTCAAATTCTCATTCACTGGTGTGCTCCTTCCCAGGTGAACGGGACAGACCCGGGGCTGCGAGCACAGCTCATCTCCAGCTCTCACAGACTGGTTAATTCTGCCATCCCTGAAGTCCCCTACAGGTCTGAACTCCGCTTCACTGACCTCAGATCCATCAATGCACTTGTCATTTCTGCCTGTGCAGTCCCAGTCCTATGAGGTTACCACGTACTCTCATTTGCCCCTGGAGGTGTGTATGAATGGCCAGGGCTCCCCAGGTGAAGGCTGGCGTGCCCCAGCTGGGCTAAGTACTGACAGCCTCTGTGGGCTATAGGGTCAAGCCCCAGGTTCTTCCCACCCCACTGCCTCACATGCAGGCTGTGGGTCACAGCACCTCCAGGCTGGGTGACAGATACTTCTGAAAAAGGCAGAAACCACACCACCCAGAGGTCCCAGGCCTCTGTATCTTCCGAAGTGCCAAAGCCTGCAGAGCGGGGGTGAACGTGACCACTGCAGAGGTCTGATGACTCTAGCTCTTCAAACCAAGGCCAAGCACAGGGCCTCCAACGCCAGAGAGCTTGTGACACCTGCAGTGGCCAGCCAGGGCCCCGCACCGCCTTCTGCCTCACAGCCACATCCCCACCCAAACCAGGCTAGTCTGCAGAATCTACATTGAATGGATGGTGTCCCTGGCTGCCCATGTCTTTCTCATTATGGACTTTCACTTTTCATTTGCCACATGAAAGACCACTGAGATAGGCTACATCTCATTTTTCTCTTGAGGATCTCTCTTACTGAGAAATTTTTGTATTCTGGGCTATGCTGGGTTCACAATCTGACTATATCATGTGTGTATTTGTTCCTTTCCTAAAATGCTCAGCTGCAGTTCTAGAGGTAAATACTACTAGGCTTCCATTGTAGAGAGTTGAAGATCCGAGGTCTGGAGAGGTTAGTGTGTAGAAAGCTATGTTTAATAAGTGGTAAGACCATGTGGCCAGGTCAGATAAGCTGCCTTCAGATTTGACTCTTGAACTTTTACTGGATAATATCTTCTCATTATAGAAAATAAAAGAGTGAACTTAGATTTTTTTTTTCAAAATCATTGACTGTAGGAGTTCTTTCAAGATATGATGAAAAGCAGTAATTGTCTCATTTTACATTACCTCTAATTATTGCTCACTAGAAATTGATTATCTATGTGGCAACCTTTTGCATTCATCTCTGCTTTATTATGCATGAGTAGGCTTCCCTGTGAATAAGATGTGCAAGATTCAGAAATATCTTTAACTTGGTAATGCTTGTTCACAGGTACCCATCAGAAAAATATTTTGCTCATTAGCCATATGGACTCATAAGGTAAACTACAGGCAGAGACACAAAACGTGGAAAGAAGAAAGGGCTATCAGAAGTCCTGTGTCTCCTTACATTTTGCATTTCTATTCATTTGCATCTAGAATCATGAGGAATTTGAGCAAATGGGAAATGCAAAGTCCTCATCAAAGCATACCCACATTTCAGTTATCTGCATTATTGCACATTTAAATTTGTAATGCTTACATAGGTTATACAATTCAATAGGTATAAAAATGGTAAGTAACCTTTTCTCTCTCACGCCCCATTCAGTAGCTCACTTTAAATGTTGTGCCTACTTTCATAAATTATTTTCTTTATCTTATTTTTTTTTTTTGGGAGATGGAGTCTCGGCCTGTTGCCCAGGCTGGAGTGCAATGGCGAGATCTCAGCTCACTGCCACGTCCACCTCCTGGCCTTTTCTTTTTTTATGGAGATAGTGTCTCACTATGTCACTCAGACTGTAGGCTGTCCTTGGACTCCTGGGCTCAAGCAATCCTCCTGCCTCCACCTTCCAAAGTGCTGGAAGTAGAGGTGTGAGCCCCCACTCCTGGCCAAAGTGTTTTCTTTTCTTTTTGTTTTTAGACTTGGGGTTTCACCATGCTAGCCAGGCTGAATTTGAACTCCTGACCTCATGATCCTCCCGTCTTGGCCTCCCGAAGTGCTGAAATTACAGGCCTGACCCACCACTTCCAGCGGTGGATATCTGCCATCTTCTCCTTGCTTCTCTTTGTAATTTTATTATGTATTTTCTTTCTTTTCTTTTCTCTCGCTCTCTCTTTTTTTTTTTTTTTTTTTTTTTTTTTTTTTGAGATGGAGCCTCGCTGTTTCACCCAGGCTGGAGTGCAATGATGTGATCTTGGCTCACTGCAGCCTCAGTCTCCTGTGTAGCTGGGATTACAGGCACGGGCTACCTGCCACCACTCCTGGATAATTGTTGTATTTTTAGTAGAGACGGGGTTTTGCATGTTGGCCAGGCTGGTGTTGAACTCCTGACCTCAGTGTCCTTATTACATATTTTTAATATGCCTAAAGTCTGATTTTGCCTGGTGGTTCTTTTACATAATTGGAGTAATAGTCTGTATCCTGCTGCAGCTGCCTTCTTTTACTCAATATTAAGTTTTTAAGATTCACACTTAGCATTGTGTCTGCATTCTATTAGAACAGTATACCACCAGCCAGGCACGGTGGCTGACACCTATAATCCCAGCACTTTGGGAGGCCGAGGCAAGCAGATCACTTGATATCAGGAGTTCCAGGCCAGCCTAGCCAACATGGAGAAACCCCACCTCTACTAAAAATACAAAAATTAGCCAGGCGTGGCAGCATGCACCTGTAGTCCCAGCTACTCAGGAGGCTGAGGCAGGAGAATCCCTTGAACCCGCGAGGTGGAGGTTGCAATGAGCTGAGATTAGGCCACTGCACTCCAACATGGGTGACAAAGCAAGACTCTGTCTTAAAAAAAAAAAAAAATTAGGTGTGGTGATGTGTACCTGTAATCCCAGGTACTTGGGAGACTGAGGCAGGATTATCACTTGAACCTGGGAGGTGGAAGTTGTAGTGAACCCAGATTGTGCCCTCTACTCCAGCCTGGGCAACAGAGTGAGACTCAGTCTCAAAAAAAAAAAAAAAAAAAAAAAAAAAGCTAGGCGAAGTGGTTCACACCTGTAATCCCAGTACTTTGGGAGGCCAAGGCAGGTGGATCACCTGAGGTCAGGAGTTTCAGACCAGCCTCACCAACATGGTGAAACCACGTCTCCACTAAAAATACAAAACTTTGCCAGAAGTGGCAGCGTGCACCTGTAATCCCAGCTACTCAGGAGGCTAAGATAGGAGAAATACTTGAACTCGGGAGGCAGAGATTGCAGTCAGCTGAGATCACGCCACTGCACTCCAACCTGGGAGACTAAGCGAGACTCTGTCTCAAAAAATATATATTAAAAAATACAGTACACTAGTGTGTATCCCTTCATTGTTGATGGACATGTGGGTCGTATTCATTTTTGTCAGTTACAAGTGATGCTGTTGTGAACACTTTTGTATTTCTATTTGGCTACCATTAGTGTGTATTTATGTACACTATAAAGCAATAGATGAAACCATAGGTCACAGGATAAACATACTTTCAGTTTTACTTGGTATTATTGGTTTTATCCCAGTGTTAACACACCAAGCGACAGTCTTCCAAGGTCTGATAATTCCCAAATCTTCGCATTCTTGTTGACACTTAATTTTGTCAAAATTTTAATTTGAGTCTTTTGGTGGGTATGTGCCAATGATTGTGATATTAATTTACTGGGCATTTTCTTCTCTGTAACAGGCAAGATATATGTGTGGTGTGGCAGGGGTAGGAGCCCCTAGAGGTTGCATGGGCTCTGGAATCCTTCGTCATCCTATGTAAAAGGTTTGTGGGGCAGTAACTTTTTTTTTTTTTTTTTTTTTTTTTAGACAGAGTTTTGCTCTTGTTGCCCGGGCTGAAGTACAACGGCATGACCTCATCTCACTGCAACATTTGCCTCATGGGTTCAAGTGATTCTCCTGCCGCAGCCTTACAAGTAGCTGGGATTGCAGGCATGCACCACCACACCTGGCTAATTTTTTGTATTTAGTAGAGATGGGGTTTCACCATGTTCATCAGACTGGTCTTGAACTCCTGACCTGGTGATCCACCCGCCTCAGCCTCCCGAAGTGCTGGGATTACAGGCATGCACCACTGCACCCTGATATTTCCTGTGTACAGTGGTGTAGCCAGGGTGCAAAGCCATTTCTTAATGATTCTGTCATCTAAATATTATGTTTTCTTGCTTCCCTTTGAGATATGCTCATTCTTCCATATAATTAAACAATCTCAATTACTCTTGAGGGAGCATAAAATCCTCACTGTCTAATCATGGGTCCTTTCAAATTATTTGTTGACTTGTGTTTAAAATATGAAAAAAAGAATGCAGATTTTGTTTTCTTCTTACTGTTTAACCTGAACAAAATGTCATAGATACCTCCTGGCCTGTTGCTAAACCAAGAAGAGTCACTTGGATAATGATCAAGACAGGAGGGAAACCACATTGATAATTTATCATTAAACTATCATTACACAGATGGAACTCATCAATGATGCTTACAAAAAATTGGGTCATTTGTGCAAAAGTGTAGAGAGAATATAGGAGATGTTTCAACTGAAGAGAAAATGCTACAGAAAATAATTACAAAAAATTAAGATGTGAACACAAATTCAGAGATTCAGGAGCACAAAGGGCTAAGTTAAGGGAAAAAGAGTTATCAATATTTTCTTATTCATTATGGAGAGCAGGATGAATTCTTAAAAGGTCAAGTAATTGTGAGTCTGATAAACTGATGATGATTTGTATTTCTAATGTAAATGGTTTTGAATTTATAGTCATTTCTATTTCCTTTAGACTAATGACCATGAGTTTGATTGACAAACTATGTGTGTTCATCATACTATGTGTTAAAATAAGTCAAACAATTTTTATCTTGTATTTGTTTTCATTTCATTTTAGTTTAGTTTCTTTGGGCCAGGGTCTCACTCTGTCATCTAGGCTGGAAGTGCAGTGGCATGATCACATGTCACTGCAGCCTCGACATCTCCAGGCTCAGGTGATCCTCCTGCCTCAGCCTCCCAAGTAGCGGGGACTACAGGTTAGAGCCACCATGCCTGGCTAATTTTTGTATTTTTTTTTTAGAGATGGGGTTTTGATGTGTTCTTCAGGCTGGTCTCAAACTCCTGGACTCAAGCGATCTGCCCATCTTGGTCTCACAAAGTGCTGAAATGACAGGCATGCACTACTGCCCCTGGCCTGTTTCCGTTTTTTTATTTGGCTGATTCATTGAGACACATAATTATCAAGTCAAATCTCACTATTTCCTTAGCATTTCTCTTCTGTTTAGCTTAGAAAAATCTATTCCTAAGTTAATATTTTAAAATATATACGATTAGTTAGGTGTGGTGGCATGCACCTGTAATCCCAGCTACTTGGGAGGTTGAGGCAGGAGAGTCATTTGAACCCGGGAGACAGAGGTTGCAGTGAGTCGAGACCGTGCCACTGCACTCAAGCCTGGGCAACGAGTGAGATGCCATCTCAATAAACAAAAGCAAAAACCAAAACAAAAACCAAGGTTTTCTCCAGATCATTTTTAGATTTAATTATTCAGTCTGTTTTGACTATATGTCAAAACAGAATTCAGTAAATACAACTTCACTCCTACACACTATTAGTCAATGTACCTTACACAATTTATTGAATAAATCAGTTAATTCCCAACAGCATCAAAAGTAACATTTCCTATTGTAAATTAATGTAGGCATTATGGAAAATAATATGGAGATTCATCAGAGAAACAGAATAGAACTACTGTATGTTCCAGCAATCCTACCTGTGGGTATATAGCTAAAGGAATTGAAATCAGCATACAGAAGAGATAACTGCACTACCGTATTCACTGCAGCATTCTTCATAATAGCTAAGGTATGGAAGCAACCTAGGAGGCCAGCATTGGGTGAATGGATAAAGAAAATGTGATATATACACACACACACACACACACACACACACACACACGAGAATACTATTCACTCTTTTATTTTTATTTTTATTTTTATTTTGATACATAGTTTCGCTCTTGTTGCCCAGGCTGGAGTGCAAAGGCACAATCTCAGCTCACCACAACCTCCATCTCCCTGGTTTGAGATTCTCCTACCTCAGTCTCCTGAGTAGCTGGAATTACAGACATGCATCACCACACCCGGCTAATTTTGTATTTTTAGTAGAGATGGGGTTTCTCCATGTTGGTCAGGCTGGTCTCCACTTCCCGACCTCAGGTGATCCTCTCACCTCAGCCTCCCTAAGTGCTAGGATTACAGGCATGAGCCACTGTGCCTGATCTTACGATTTACTTTTTTTTCTTTTTTTTTTTTTCCTTTGAGATAGAATTTCCCTCTTGTTGCCCAGGCTGCAATGGTGTTATCTCCATCACTGCAACCTCCGCCTCCTAGGTTCAAACGATTCTCCTGCCTCAGCCTCCCAAGTAGCTGGGATTACAGGTGCCCGCCACCACGCCCAGCTAATTTTTGTATTTTTAGTAGAGAGAGGCCTTCGCAATATTGCCCGTACTGGTCTCGAACTCCTCCTGAGCTTGAGTGATCCACTTGTCTCAGCCTCTGAAAGTGCTGGGATTACAGGCGTGAGCCACAGCATCCAGCCAAAAACACAGAGAGGTGTATTAATAGTCTGAAGCATTGCAAAATACTGCTGAGAATACAGTTCACTAATATCATCATCATAGAGTACAAAATACATTCTGGTATTATTAAAAATATCATAGCTCTAACACATACACAGAACACTCATTCTATTAGAAATTATAGCAATATTATTGACAACCACTTTTATAGCTGTCATTGTAAACTCAAAGACAAGAAATAAATTCATCATCAGAAAACATAAAACAAGTACTTAGCCTTATTGTTGAGAAGCCTAAAGTTGTCTTTTACTGAATGACACCTCAGTTCTTGGGATAAGGTTGAAACAGCACCTGGAAGGACAGCTTTAACTTGAAAATGGTTTTATTTTTAGAGTTGTCGTGTTATAAAAGCTATTCTCACATAGCCAAGCTGTTGGACAGAGACCAGGTTTCATGAAAGATTTTCATCAAGTGTTTCACATTTTCCTCACTGCAACCCCAAACAATGGCAAATGCTTCATAAGCCCCTGTAAATGCTGATTCAGCTGATAAATTAATAAAATTCTCTTTCTTTAGGCCGGGTGTGGTGGCTCACACCTGTAATCCCAGCACTTTGGGAGGCCGAGGCAAGCGGATCATGAGGTCAGGAGGTCGAGACCATCCTGGCTAACACGGTGAAATCCCGTCTCTACTAAAAATACAAAAAATTAGCCAGGCGTGGTGGCACGCACCTGTAATCCCAGATACTTTGGAGGCTGAGACAGGAGAATTGCTTGAACCAGGGAGGAGGAGGTTGCAGTGAGCCAAGATTGCACAACTGCACTGCAGCCTGGGTGACAGAGCAAGACTCCATCTCAAATAAATAAATAAAATAAAAATAAAAAATTA
The DNA here is from genome assembly GCF_043159975.1 of Macaca nemestrina. NCBI lineage: Eukaryota > Metazoa > Chordata > Mammalia > Primates > Cercopithecidae > Macaca > Macaca nemestrina. The sequence continues at coordinate 917,260 of NW_027257673.1, read as the reverse complement.
AATAAAATTCTCCTTTTTTAAAGTCCTAAGCCAGAAAATATTTAAAATTGTTAATAGGAACGAATGGACATGGCTGGACCACCCAAAGATTCTCCTATTCCAGGGTCACCTTCAAAGAGAAAATATCAATTTCATTGGGTTTCTTGCTTACCCAGGTCAAGAGTTACCAATACCAAGACAGCCAACTGCACAGAGATTGGACCTAGAGCAGCAGGAGGTGGTATATAAGTCACAGATACTAGAGAAAATTGAGAGAGGGAGCAGAAAAGTGATTCATCTGTATCAGGTGTGGTCTGCAAGTTGTAAGATGTAGAATGTAGCTGGTGGATAGAGTAACAGAATTAGAAAAATTTAATGTTCATTCAAGTTTATTTTATGAACTAACCAAACAGTCACACATGGATATTGACAGTAGGTGGAAAGATCAGAGCAGAAATAGCACCTTTGGCACATAGTTATTGGGATTGAGGGAGAATTCATTTTAGCTTTAATTTTAAAATAGATTTAATTACGTTTATTTTAATTAATTATTGTAAAGCTTTTAATTTTAAAAAAGGTTTTAATTTTTATTGTGGCAAAATATACGTAACATAAAATTTGCCATTTTAACCATTTTTAAGTGCATAGTTCAATGTCACTAAATACAGTCACCTGATTGTACAATCATCACCACCATCCATCATCTCTAGAGCTTTTTCCTTTTTAATTTCTGAAACTGAAACTCTGTACCCATTAAACAATATCCCATCATTACTCTCTCCTCCAAGTACCTGGGAACCATCATTCTACTTTTGGTTTCTATGAATATGACACTCTAGATACCTCATATAAGTGGAGTCATGCAGTATTAGTTTTTTGTATCCAGTTTCTTTCACTTAGCATTATGTCAAGGTTCATCCATGTTGTAGCATGTGTCAGAATGTCCCTTTTTAAGGCTAAGTAATATCCCACTGTATGTCTGTACCACATTTTGTTCATCTATTTCCCTGTCAATGACTGCTTCCACCTTTTGGCTATCATGAATAATGTTGTTATGCACATAACTTTGCAAATATCTGTTGAAGTCCCTGCTTTCAAGTTTTGTGGGTTTAAACCCAGAAGTTGACTTGCTGACTCATACGGTAATTCTAGGTTCCATTTTTAATTTATTTTTGAGATGGAATCTCTCTCTGTTGCCCAGGCTAGAGTGAAGTGGCATGATCTCAGCTCACTGAGACCTGCGCCTCCCAGGTTCAAGTGATTCTGCTACCTCAGCCTCCTGAGTAGCTAGGATTACAGGCACACACCTCAACGCGTGGCTAATTTTTATATTTTGAGTAAAGACGGGATTTCACTTTGTTGGTAAGGCTGGTCTCGAACTCCTGACCTTGTGATCTCCCCACGTCAGCCTCCCAAAGTGCTGGGATTACAGGCATGAGCCACCGCACCCAGCCTAGGTTCCTTATTTTTTAAAAAAAATTTAGGAACCACTGCACTCTTTTCCATTATGACTATAGCAATGTAGAGTCCACTAGCAATGCACAAGAGTTCTGATTGGCTACATCCTCACCAACACTTACTATTTCCTGGATTTTTGATGATTGCCGTCTGAATGAGTATGAAGTGGTATCTTATTGTGGTGTTGATTTGCATTTCCTTAATCAGTGATGTTGAGCATCTTTCATGTGTTTCATGGCCATTTGTGTATCTTCTTTGGGAAAATGTCTATGTAAGTCCTTTGCCTATTTTTTAGTTGGGTTGTTTATTTATTGCTGAGCTGTAGGAATGTTTTATATATTCTGGATATTGATGCCTTATCAAAGATATCATTTGAAATTTTTTTTCCATTCTGCAAGTTGCCTTTGATTACACAAGTTTTAAATTTTGATGAAATCCAATTTACTTTCAAGTAAATTGTTGTTTGTTTGCTTTTTGTTGTAACCATACAGCCAACCTTCATGCTCTTCTCCCTTCCCATGCTTTATTATTGCCGTCTCCAGAGGGCTTGACTCTGAGTAAAGAAAAACAGACACCAGTTGAATTTTTATGGAATAGAGGAACTGTGGGAAAGAAACAGGTGGAAGAGTCATGGGGTTAAAACCAGGGTCAGGAGAAGACAGGTCAGAGGATGGGCTTTACTTTCAAGCCTCCTGAGTAGCTGGGACTGCACATATGTGCCTCCACACCAGCTTACATTTATCTTTAAACAAGGGTTTGACCCCTTTTTGAAATTTATTTGTGTTAAGGCATGTACTCTAAGTGATATGGCAGGCTCATTTTAGACCGTCGGACAATTTGATCTCTGGACCACCATTTGCCATTTGTGATCTGCTCTCCTACGAAATTCAAGTGTTGCCCATGCTTTTGGTGTCAGAAAACTTTTAGTTTATAATTTTAAGTATATCATGTCTCCTGCCTCATATGTACCACTGGACAATGTCCCTTTTATGTGCTCAACTTCTGTCAGAGATAAATGTATTTTGAAGCGGAGAACAAAGATAATTGCAAAATTGGCCTGGAGAACTAAGATAATTATGAAAGTTCCAGGTACAAAGAGAGAGGGTTCAATATGTCAGCAGTTCTTTACCAATCCATCCTAGAAGTCTTGTTTTAGGATTGCCTAAATAATGCAGGGAATGTGTGCAAGACACACAAGTGTTCCAGAAACATGTAAACAAGGTACAGAGAAGAGGATAAGATAAAATAATATGAATTAAGATTATTAGGAAAACCTTGTTCAGAAGATTGCCTACAGAGGCAAAAGGGACAGTTTCACTTTGCTGAGGGAAATAGGGTGGTAAGAACCCTCGTGGGGAAGACCCGCACTTACACTGACACAGAGAGAAGGTGTAAAATAACTTCATGGGAGAGCATTAGGCTGAGATAGCTCCCATGGCCTGGGTTCCTACATAGACAAAATGAACCAAGCTTCACCCGTCACAAGTGGCCAGCTGAGTATTAGCTTTGTGATGAGAGACCTTCCACCGGGATAGTTCAAATAATGCAATTGCACAAATTTTTGCCGATCAAATAATTTCTCTAGTTTGCTTCTACATTCACCCTATAAAACGTTCCCTACAAACACCTTTAGTATATCCTCCAATCACTTCCAGTTTGGAGCTGCCTGATCCAGGAAACTCTGTTTGTTCAAATGCCCTCTTTAAAATTTTAATATGCTTAAGTTTATCTATTTTTTTCTTTTTAAAAATTGAGATAGGATCTTCCTATGTTGCGCAGGCTGGTCTTGAACTCCTGAGCTCAAGGGATCCTGCCACTTCAGCCTCCTGAGTAGCTGGGACTATAGACATGTGCCTCCACACCAAGCTGACATTTATCTTTAAACAAGGGTTTGACCCTTTTTGAAATTTGTGTTAAGGCATGTACCCTAAGTAATATGGCAGGCTCATTTTAGACCGTCGGATACTCCAGTCTCTGGACCACCATTTGCCATTTGTGACCTGCTCTCCTAAGAAATTCAAGTGTAATTCAAGTTAGTTCACCCTCTGCTGATCAGGGGAGGTTGCTGTGGGTGCAAGTTCAAGACAGGGATTCACACTTTCCTACCAACTCCTCTGGAGACTCAACAGGACAAATCTGGCCCTCTGGGGACCTAGGACAGAGAAAGGCATCCACCTGGGGCTGAATCACTGAATTTCTTCCCAGGCCTATGCCCTCTGTATATGAAGACACTGATGCTGGGTAGACATTCATCAAAGACATGTGTCCCCTACCATCTGGTCCCTTCACTGCATATCTCCTGGTCATTTCTGCTGACCCTGTGCTGACCTTGGAGAAGCGAAGCCTGCTCCCAAGGCGCCTAGACTTTGTGCTGTTTCACAATCACACAGTTTCATCTGGGATAGGAGATGGGAGGAAAATCAGCAGTGATTACTGTTCCACTCTGAGGGTCTCTAGATAATTTGATCATTGCCTCCCAGGGCTTTATTACCTGGTCAGTCTCCTGGAGAGATGAGAAATATTTCCACTGAGGATAGGATGCACTGCCTGACATGAACTTATTGCAAGATAAATCTCCCACCTGGTGGAGAAGGGCCATCTGCCTTCTGCTCAGACCTGCTGCTTATGGCTTGAGTGCTCATGACAGGTACACAAGTCTTCCACTCCAAAGCCCAGGCCAGGGAAGAGGTGGCTTTACCAGTGGAGGGCGCCAGACTCTATGATGGGCCAGGAAGTGGAATGCAGCCTCCTGAGCAGATGTGGTAGTGACAGGGATACTGAGTGGCAGGGAGAGTGAGATTATTGTTATATAAAGCATTCATCATGGTATTTAACTGATGACACCTTGAAGCCATGAAATTCACTAAAATCAATCTGTTGTAGATCATCTGTGATTTGTAATTTTGTAATTTGCTTTTTGCTTTTTCTTTCTAGCAAAAATTCCTTGTAGCCAGCATGATGGGAACTGAGAGAGATGGTGCCAGCCTAGTAAATGATACAAGTTTCTAGTTGAGTGTTTCCATAAATTTCCATAAATTAGCCACACAAGCCTTTATAAAGGGTCAAAATCCCATCCTCTGACCTGTCTTCTCCTGACCCTCATTTTAACCCCATGACTCTTCCACCCATTTCTTTCCCACAGCTCCTCTATTCCATAAAAATTCAACAGGTGTCTGTTTTTCTTAAATCAGAGTCAAGCCTTGTGGAGAGGGCAATAATAAAGCATAAGAAGGGAGAAGAGCATGAAGGTTGGCTGTATGGTTACAACAAAAAGCAAACAAAACACAAAAACTAATAAATCACATTGCATGCAAGTGAGTCTACCAGGAATTTTTGTTGAATTTATAATATTTTTAGGAAGAAAACAAGTAACTATGATTTTTATTTTACAGATAGAAAACCTAAGATGTATAAATTTTTTCCCAAAGTCACACTGTTAGAAACAAATTGAGCAGCATAATATTAGATATCTTTGGAAAGAATGGGGAGAATAAACAAACTGTTCATGGAACTTGAGTCTTCTGACTTCCAGATCAGATTCCCTTAAAAATGCTATTCCTTTTATAAAGTCCTCAGTCTTTATGTCAAAATGGAAATGCACCAGTCTGGGCAACTTAAGACTCCATCTCTACAAATATATATTTTTTTAATTAGCCAGGCCTGTTGGTGGCCAGGCTGGTCTTAAACTCCTGAGCTCAAGGGATCCTCCTGCCTCAGCCTCCTGAGTGGCTGGGACTACGGACATGTGCCTCCACACCCAGCTTACATTTATCTTTAAGGTTTGACCCCTTTCTGAAATTTCCTTGAATTAAGACATGAGCCGTAAGTGATATTGCAGCCTCATTTTAGGCCGTCAGACATTTTGGTCTCTGGACCTGTAGTCCCAGCTACTTAGGAGGCTGAGGCCAGATGATCACTAGAGCCTGGGAGGTTGAGGTTTTGTGAGCCATGATCATGCCACTGCACTCCTGCCTGGGCAACAGAGTGAGACCCTGTCTCAGAAGTAGATGCAGCTGGAGTCTGAATACACTAATTGCTAATCTGTGCTATAGGCACGTTAATGATTCATTCATCTTTGAAAATGTCATCTACTTCTTTAAGTCAGTTGGTGTCCTGAAACATGATACTGGTTGCCTAATACCTACAGTTGCCATTCAATATCCTTCTTTCTTTTTTTTTTTCCAAAGAAATAGCAGAGGCCGGGCGCGGTGGCTTAAGCCTGTACTCCCAGCACTTTGGAAGGCTGAGACAGGCGGATCACGAGGTCAGTAGATCGAGACCATCCTGGCTAACACGGTGAAACCCCGTCTCTACTAAAAAATACAAAAAACTAGCCGGGTGAGGTGGCGGGCGCCTGTAGTCCCAGGTACTCGGGAGGCTGAGGCAGGAGAATGGCGTAAACCCGGGAGGCAGAGCTTGCAGTGAGCCAAGATCGCGCCACTGCACTCCAGCCCGGGCGACAGAGCGAGACTCTGTCTCAAAAAAAAAAAAAAAGAAAAAAGAAATAGCAGAGATAATGACCTTATCATTTTAGTGAGGGTTTTATTTGCCATCTGTAAACATTTATATAATACATCATTTGATCTAAAAAAGGTTTGCTAAATGAAAAAGCATGCCACGCTCATGGAATAGAAGGATCGATATCGTTAAAATGGCCATACTGCCCAAAGCAATCTATGATTCAATGCTATTCCTATCAAATTACTACCATCATTTTTCACAGCAGAAACTATTCTAAAATTTGCATGGAATCAAAAAAGAGCCCAAATAGCCAAAGCAATCCTAAGCAAAAAGAACCAAGCTGGAAGCATTACATTACTTGACTTCAAACTATACTATAAGCCTACAGTACCCAAAACAGCATGACACTGATATTAGCAGAGACCAATGGAACAGAATAAAGAGCTCAGAAATAAATCCACACACCTACAGCCATCTGATCTTTGACAAAGTCAACAAAAATAAGCATTGAAGAAAGGACTCCCTAATCAGTAAATGGTGCTGGGAAAACTGGCCAGCCATAGGTGGAATGAAACAGGAACCTTTCCTTTCACTATATTAGAAAATTAAAACGGATTAAAGATTTAAATGTCAACCTCAAACTATAAGAATTCAAGAAAGTCTGGGAAATACCATTCTGGACATCCACCTTGTGAAAGAATTTATGACTAAGTCCTCAAAAGCAATTGCAACAAAAACAAAAATTGATAATGGGGACCTAACTAAAACTTTCCGTGGCAGGGTAGTGTGCCATGCTGTCTCCCAGGCTGAAGTGCAGTGGCACAATCTCGGCTCACTGCAACCTCCTCCTTCTGGGCTCAAGTGATTCGCCCCCCAGAGGTGCACACCACCATGCCTGGCTTATTATTTTTCCTTTCTTTTTTTTTTGTTTGTTTTTTAGAGATGAGTTTTCACCATGTTGCCTAGGCTGGTCTCAGACTCCTGGGACCAAGCGATCATCTTACCTCTGTCTTCCAAAATGCTGGGATTAGAGGCATGAGCCACCATGCCAGGCCAGGACCTAACTAAAGAGCTTCTGCACAGCAAGATAAACTATCAACAGAGTAAACAGACAACCTACAGAATGGGAGAAAATATTCACAAACTATGCATCTGATGAAAGTCTACTATCCAAATCTATAAGGAAATAAATTCAGCAAGCATAAAACAACCCCATTAAAAAGTAGGTAAAAGACATGTAGAGACACTTCTCAAAAGAAGACATAGAAGAAGGCAACAAGGCCAGGCGCAGTGGCTCATGCCTGTAATCCCAGAACTTTGGGAGGCCGAGGCAGGCAGATCACAAGGTTAGGAGTTAGAGACCAGCCTGGCCCACATGGTGAAACACCGCCTCTACTAAAAATACAAAAATTAGCCAGGCATGGTGGTGGGTGCCTGTAATCCCAGTTACTCAAGTGACTGAGGCAGGAGAATCATTTGAACCAGGCAGACGGAGGTTGTGGTGAGCTGAGATCATGCCATTGCACTCCAGCCTGGGCAACAGAGTGAGACTTCAGCTCAAAAAAAAGAAGCCAATGAACATAACTATCAGTAGCCATCAGAGATATGCAAATCACAGCTACAATGAGATACCATCTCACAATAGTCACAGTGGCTACTATTAAAAAGTCAAAAAATAACAGAGGCTGGTGAGGCTGAGGAGAAAGGGGAATGTTTATACACTGTTGGTGGGAATGGGAAATTAGTTTAGCCACTGTGGAAAGCTTTTTTCAGACTTCACAAAGAACTCAAAACTGAACTCCCATTTGACTCAGCAATCCCATTACTGCACATATATCCAAAGGAAACTAAACTATTCTACCAAAAAGACACATGCGCTGGTATGTTCATTGAAGCACTATTCACAATAGCAAAGACATGAAATCAACCTAAGTGCCCATCAACAATGGACTAGGAAAAGAAAATATGGTACACATACAGCATGGAATGCTATGCAGCTGTAAAAAGAACAGAATCATGTCCTTTGTAGCAACATGGGTGCAGCTAGAGGACACCATAAGCAAACTTACACAGGAACAGAAAACCAAATACTGCATGTTCTCAGTCATGAGGGGGCACACATGGACATACAATTAGCAATAATAGACACCAGGGACTACTAGAGGGGGGAGGGAGGGTAAGAGGGCCAGGCCTTAACTAGCTATTGGGTGCTCTGCTCACCACCTGGGCAATGGGATCATTCGTACCCCAAATCTCAGCATCACACAATACACCCATGTAATAAACCTGCACAGGTATCCTCCTGAATCAAAACTAAAAGTTGAAATTAATTAAAATGTTAATTTCATTTTGTTACAAAACAAAGGTAAATTTATTTCTTTCCAATTTTGATATACATGATACTAACATACATACTGTATTATATGGTCAATTACATTGATTGAATTTCACATTTTAAACTAACACTGAGCTACTGTGAAAAACTCTATTGGATCATATGTATTATGTGTTTAATATATTTTAATACAATTTGCAAAAATTCTGTTTTAAATTTGCATCTATGTTTCATAAATAAATATGTAAAAAATTAAAAATGTTGGTATTATTCAAGTAAAGATTTTAGCGATCTTTAAAAATACCTACTTAATATCAACTAGCTTTAAATTCAGAAGTAGCAACTCCATAGAAATTCAACTTATTTCTACTTTATTAATGATAGTGGTCGCCTTGAAGAAGCTTCATTGCTATCATTTAGTTTAGACTGGGATGTCACAAATCTCTAGACTGAGTAGTATAATATTCACTGTTCAAATAAAATCAAACTATTGTAATGTTTTGACACCTCCAAATACAAAGAGCAAGCCCATGGATGTTAGGTTAAGGTATAGAGACAAGTATTCCTACTTACTATCTTTTAGGGCAGACATATCCCAGCCAAGATGATTGAAAAATGAAATGGAAACCATATGGTAGAAGGGGACTTGGGACTCATAAAGCCTGGATTTTCATTCCAAGTCTTACACACACAAGCTGCAGGTCTCTGGGTAGACTGTATATTCTCTTAGAGTTTCAGTTTCCTCATTTGTACAATGGAGGTTAACGCCTACGTGTTATGGCTGATGTGGGGACAAAAGAGAACCAACATGGATGAATGGGCAGGGCCTGATTCATAGAGAAGCTGGCATCAACAAATGCAAGCCCCTTTCCCATCTTGTCTTTGCTTGCACTACAAAATTGGGAATATGTGGGTATAAAAAGTACTGTTTTGTTTGTTCGTTTGTTTGAGATGGAGTCTCGCTCTCTTGCCCAGTCTCGCTCTCTTGTTTGAGATGGAGTCTCGCTCTCTTGGAGTGCAGTGGCGCGATCTTGGCTCACTGCAAACGCCTCCTCCCAGGTTCATGTCATTCTTCTGCCTCAGGCTCCATTTTTTATTAGAGACAGGGTTTCACTGTGTTAGCCAGGATGGTCTTGATCTTCTGACCTCATGATCCGCCCACCTTGGCCTCCCAAAGTGCTGGGATTACAGGCATGAGCCACCGTGCCTGGCCTAAAAAGTACTCTTACAAGAGACAGAATTGGAAACTTTTTCCAAAAGAGGTTGGAAAAGTGTCACATCTTGTGGCATGAGGAATTGTGGGCATATATTTGAACTTTGTGCTGTGAGATATCCATAGACCTTCAATAGCTTTAAGAGAACAGTTTAGATGCCATCTTATTCATCTACCGTAAAACTTCCTCTTCTTTTCTGAGATTTCCGAATTGTACCTTTTACAGCTCTAATAATGCAGTTCTATCCCTATTGTTTGGACTATTCTAATAGATGCAAAGCAGTATTTCACCAGCAGATGCTACTGCAGTTTACATGATTTCAAACTGAGAATCTCTTTAAGGTTATGCAATAGGTTTTTATGGAAATAGGATGGAAAGTACTTTAAGTTTAAAATCCTATAAAATAGGTTTTCTGTAAATAATTACTTGTTGCAATGTCTATCATACTAGCTTATATTCACATATGTATTGGTTTCCTAATACATGAGAGTGAAAGTTACTTGAGAGGAGAGACTGTGCCATATGTTCCCTGCATTGCTGGTGCCTATCTCAGCACCTGATATACAGTAGATGATCAATAAATACTTTAACTTAAAATACTTTAACTTAAAATCGCTAAGAATAAATCTTAGTAGACATCAAAATATATATGAGTACAATCTACGGACATGGTCAGGAGCTCAAAATTCAGTTTTCAATGTTTATTTATTTATTTATTTTATTTAGAGACAAAGTCTTGCTCTGTCACCCAGGCTGAAGTGCAGTGGCACGATCTCAGCTCATTTCAACCTCCCTCTCCCAGGTTCAAACAATTCTCCTGCCTCAGCCTCTAGAGTAGCTAGGACTACAGGTGCATGCCACTATGCCCAGTTAATCTTTTGTATTTTTAGTAGAGACAGGGTTTCGCCATGTTGGCCAGGCTGGTCTCAAACAGTCCCCTGTCCTCCTGCTCCTTGCTCCCTGAGAAAGATCCACCTATGACCCCTAGTCCTCAGACCAACCAGCCCAAGGAACATCTCACCAATTTTAAATCGGGTAAGCGGCCTCTTTTTGCTCTCTTCTGCAACCTCTCTCACTATCCCTCAACCTCTTTCTCCTTTCAATCTTGGCACCACCCTTCAATCTCTCCCTTCTCTTAATTTCAATTCCTTTCATTTTCTGGTAGAGACAAAGGAGACACGTTTTATCCGTGGAACCCAAAAAGCCTGCGCTGGTCACGGACTGGGGAAGGCAGCCTTCCCTTGGTATTTAATCATTGCAAGGACGCCTCTCTGATTACTCACCCACGTTTCAGGTGTGTCCGACCATGCTGTGGAGACGCCTGCCTTGATCCTTCACCCTAAGCGGCAAGTCCCGCTTTTCTGGGGGAGGGGCAAGAACCCAAACCCCTACCCTCCCTGTCTCTACCCCTTCTCTGCTTTTCTGGGGGAGGGGCAAGAACCCCGACCTCTTATTTTTGTGCCCGCTCTTATTTTTGCGCTCCGATCTCTTATTTTTGCACCTAATACTTTATTTCTGCTCCCCAACCCCTTTCCCGCTTTTCTGGAGGACAAGAACCCCCAAACTCCTTCTCTCCGTATCTCTACTCTCTCTTTTCTCTGGGCTTGCCTCCTCCACTATGGGCAATCTTCCACCCTCCTCCATTCCTCCTTCTTCTCCCTTAGCCTGTGTTCTCAAGAACTTAAAACCTCTTTAACTCACACCTGACCTAAAACCGAAACGTCTTATCTTCTTCTGCAACACCGCTTGGCCCCAATACAAACTTGACAATAGCTCCAAATAGCCAGAAAATGGCACTTTAGATTTTTCCATCCTACAAGATCTAAATAATTTGCGTCATAAAATGGGCAAATAGTCTGAGGTGCCTGACATCCAGGCATTCTTTTACACATCCAGTCCCTCCCTAGTCTCTGTTCCCAATGCAACTCCTCCCAAATCTTCCTTCTTTCCCTCCCACCTGTCCCCTCAGTCCCAACCCCAAGCGTTGCTGAGTCTTTCTAATCTTCCTTTTCTACAGACCGATCTGACCTCTTCCCTCCTCGCCAGGCCAAGTTACCTTCGCTCCACTACCCTGTAATCCTTTTATCACCTCCCCTCCTCACACCTGGTCTGGCTTACAGTTTCCTTTGGAGACTAGCCTTCTCCCACCTGCCCAGAAATTTTCTCTTAAAAAAGTGGCTAGAGGCCGGGCGCGGTAGCTCAAGCCTGTAATCCCAGCACTTTGGGAGGCCGAGACGGGCGGATCACGAGGTCAGGAGATCGAGACCATCCTGGCTAACACGGTGAAACCCCGTCTCTACTAAAAAATACAAAAAATTAGCCAGGCGAGGTGGCGGGTGCCTGTAGTCCCAGCTACTCGGGAGGCTGAGGCAGGAGAATGGCGTAAAAACCCGGGAGGCAGAGCTTGCAGTGAGCTGAGATCCGGCCACTGCACTCCAGCCTGGGCGACACAGTGAGACTCCGTCTCAAAAAAAAAAAAAAAAAAAAAAAAAAAAGTGGCTAGAGCTAAAGGCATAGTCAAGGTTAATGTTCCTTTTTCTTTATCTGACCTCTTCCAAATCAGTTAGCATTTAGGCTCTTTTTCATCAAATATGAAAAAGCCAGCCCAATTCAAGGCCCATTTAGCAGCAACCCTGAGACACTTTTCAGCCCTAGACCCTGAAAAGTCAGAAGGCCGTCTTATTCTCAATATGCATTTCATTTTATTACCCAATCTGCTCCTGATGTTAAATAAAACCCCAAAAATTAAATTCCGGCCATCGAACCCCACAACAGGACTTAATGAACCTCACCTTCAAAGTGTACAATAATAGAGTAGAGGCAACCAAGTAACAACTTATTTCTGAGTTGCAATTCTTTGCCTCTACTGTGAGACAAACCCCAGCCACGTCTCCAGCACACAAGTCCAAATGCCTGAACCACAGCTGCCAGGGGTTCCTCCAGAACCTCCTCCCCAAGGAGCTTGCTACAAGTGCCAGAAATCTGGCCATTGGGCCAAGGAATGCCCACAGCCTGGGATTCCTCCTAAGCCGTGTCCCATCTGTATGGGACCCCACTGGAAATTGGACTGTCCTACTCACCCAGCAGCCACTCCCAGAGCCCCCGGAGCTCTGGCCCAGGGCTCTCTGACTCCTTCCCAGATATTCTCGGCTTAGCGGCTGAATATCGACACTGCTCCATCACCTCAGAAGCCTCCTGGACCATCACAGATGCTTTGGGTAACTCTTACAGTGGAGGGTTAAGTCCGTCCCCTTCTTAATCAATACGGAGACTACGCACTCCACATTACCTTCTTTTCAAGGGCCTGTTTCCCTTGCCTCCATAAATGTTGTGGGTATTGACGGCCAGGCTTCTAAACCTCTTAAAACTCCCCAACTCCAGTGCCAACTTGGACAACATTCTTTTATGCACTCCTTTTTAGTTATCCCCACCTGCCCAGTTCCCTATTAGGCTGAGACATTTTAACTAAATTATCTGCTTCCTTGACTATTCCTAGCCTACAGCCACACCTCATTGCTGCCTTTTCCCCCAGTTCAAAGCCTCCTTCACATCCTCCCCTCGTATCCCCCCACCTTAACCCACAAGTATAAGATACCTCTACTCCCTCCTTGGCGACTGATCATACACCCCTTACCATCTCATTAAAACCTAATCACCCTTACCCCACTCAACGCCAATATCCCATACCACGGCACACTTTAAAAGGATTAAAACCTGTTATCACTCGCCTGCTACAACATGGGCTTTTAAAACGTATAAACTCTCCTTACAGTTTCCCCATTTTACCTGTCCAAAAACCGGACAAGTCTTACAGATTAGTTCAAGATCTGTGCCTTATCAACCAAATTGTCTTGCTTATCCACCCCGTGGTGCCAAACCCATATACTCTTCTATCCTCAATACCTCCCTCCACAACCCATTATTCTGTTCTGGATCTCAAGCATACTTTCTTTACTATTCCTTTACACCCTTCATCCCAGCCTCTCTTCGCTTTCACTTGGGCTGACCCTGACACCCATCAGGCTCAGCAAATTACCTAGTCTGTACTGCTGCAAGGCCTCATGGACAGCCCCCATTACTTCAGTCAAGCCCAAATTTCTTCCTCATCTGTTATCTATCTCGATATAATTATCATAAATACACTTACTCTCCCTGCTGATCCTGTCTGGCTAATCTCCCAAAACCCCTTCTACAAAATAACAACTCCTTTCCTTCCTAGGCATGGTTAGTGCAGACAGAATTCTTACCCAAGAGCCGGGACCGCATCCTGTAGCCTTTCTGTCCAAACGACCTTACTGTTTTAGCCTAGCCTTCATGTCTGCATGCAGCGGCTGCCACCGCTTTAATACTGTTAGAGGCCCCAAAAATCACAAACTATGTTCAACTCTCTACAGTTCCCATAACTTCCAAAATCTATTTTCTTCCCCCAACCTTTGCTCAAGACAATGCTTATGCTGAGAAGGTAGCTAAAAAAGCAGCCATCAAAAAGCATCAGATCCCATCGCTCAGGACAATGCTTATGCTGATAAGTTAGATTAAAAAGGAGCTAGCTTCCAACTTCTATCCCTCAGGGCAGTTTTCCTCCTTCACATCGGCCACTCCCACCTACTCCCCCTCTGAAACTTCCACTTATCAATCTCTTCACACACAAGGCAAATGGTTCTTAGACCAAGGAAAATTATCTCCTTCCAGCCTCACAGGCCCATTCTATTCTGTCATCATTTCATAACCTCTTCCATGTAGGTTACAAGGCGCTAGCCTGTCTCTTAGAACCTCTCATTTCCTTTCCATCATGGAAATCTATCCTCAAGGAGATCACTTCTCAGTGTTCCATCTGCTACTCTACTACCCCTCAGGGATTGTTCAGGCCCCCTCCCTTTCCTACACATCAAGCTCGGGGATTTGCCCCTGGCCAGGACTGGCAAATTAACTTTACTCACATGTCAGAAAACTAAAATATCTCTTAGTCTGGGTAGACACTTTCACTGGCTGGGTAGAGGCCTTTCCCACAGGGTCTGAGAAGGCCACCACAGTCATTTCCTCCCTTCTATCAGACATAATTCCTTGGTTTGGCCTTTCTATATCTCTACAGTCTGATAACGGACCAGCTTTTAATAGTCAAATCACCCAAGCAGTTTCTCAGGCTCCTGGTATTCAGTGAAACCTTTATATCCTTTACCGTCCTCAATCTTCAGAAAAGGTAGAACAGACTAATAGTCTTTTAAAAACACACCTCACCAAGCTCAGTCACCAACTTAAAAAGGACTAGACAATACTTTTACCACTTTTCCTTTCTCAGAATTCAGGCCTGTCCTCGGAATGCTACAGGTTACAGCCCATTTGAGCTCCTGTGTGGACACTCCTTTTTATTAGGTCCCAGTCTCATTCCAGACACCAGACCAACTTGGACTGCACCCCAAAAATCTTTCATCCCTTCTGTCTTCTGTCTAGGCATACTCCTATTCACCATTCTCAACTACTCATAAATGCCCTGCTTGTGTTTACACTGCCAGTTTACACCCTTTCTCCAAGCCATCACAGCTGATATCTCCTAGTGCTGTCCCAAACCACCACTCTAAACTCCCTCTTAAAGTAAATAAATAGTCTTTGCTGGCAAGGCTATGCTGAGCCGCCTTAAGCACTCTCTAATTAGATGTTCTAGGTCCTCCCAATTCTTAGTCCTTCAGTACCGGTTTTTTCTCCTTCTCTTACCTTGTGTCTTCAGTTTAGTTTTTTAATTCATGCAAAACCGCATCCAGGTCATCACCAATCATTCAATACGACCAAAGTTTCTTCTAACGACCCCACAATATCACCCCTTACCACAAAATCTTCCTTCAGCTTAATCTCTCCCACTCTAGCTTCCCACGCTGCCCCTTATCCCGCTTGAAGCAGCCCTGAGAAACATCGCCCATTCTCTCTCCATACCACCCCCCAAAAATTTTCGCCGCCCCAACACTTCACACTATTTTATTTTATTTTTCTTATTAATATAAGAAGGCAGGAATGTCAGGCCTCTGAGCCCAAGCCAAGCCATCGCATCCCCTGTGACTTGCAGGTATATGCCCAGATGGCCTGAAGTAACTGAAGAATCACAAAAGAAGTGCAAATGTCCTGCCTCACCTTAACCGATGACATTCCACCACAAAGGAAGTGAAAATGGCCGGTCGTTGCCTTAAGCGATGATATTATCTTGTGAAATTCCTTTTCCTGGCTCATCCTGGCTCAAAAAGCTCCCCCACTGAGCACCTTGTAACCCCCACTCCTGCCCGCCAGAGAACAACCTCCCCTTTGACTGTAATTTTCCTTTACCTACCCAAATCCTATAAAACAGCCCCACCCTTATGTCCCTTCGCTAACTCTCTTTTCGGACTCAGCCCGCCTGCACCCAGGTGAAATAAACAGCCATGTTGCTCACACAAAGCCTGTTTGGTGGTCTCTTCACACGGACGTGCATGACAGCCATCTTCATCAATGATCTTAGCCAGATCTTCTGGATAACTTACTCCAGCTTCTACATCAGAACTTGCAGCTTCATCTTGCACTATTATATCATAGAGATGGCTTCCTTCCTTAAACCTCATGAACCAACTTATGCTGACTTCAGACTTTTCTTCTGCAGCTTCCTCGCCTCTCTCGGCCTTCATAAAATTGAAGAGAATTAAGGCCTTGCTAAGGGTTAGGCTTTGGCTTAAGGGAAAGTTGTGGTTGGCTTGATCTTCTATCCAGGCCACTTCAACTTTCTCCATACCAAGCAATAAGGCTTTGTTTTCCTTATTTAAATATTATAGAATTGGTTTGTTATAAAGGCGATTCAAGAATATCCAGTTAAAACCTTATCCCAATGCTACCCAATACAACCAAGAAGCAGTTAAGCACTTTCACATTAGGAACAAGTACATAAAACAAGAGACTACATCAAGCCTATGATTCAAACCTAAAAAGAGAAAGGACTCTTAGGTCTCCTACAGGTCAATATAGAGGTTATCACAAGATCAAAGCACTGTGCCAGGTGTCACAGTACTGTTACAACACTGAGGTATAACTGGGCAAATTACAGTTGAAGGGAAATGAAGATCTCCATATTCTTGTTTTGTGGGTGTACTTAAGTGTTTGAAATTTCAGGAACAGCTGCCTTTAATGACAGCAAGATGTAAGACAAGTGTTTATTAAAGAGAAAGAAGCTTATAAAGTTCTCTATCAAGATCCCCCTAAATCCTTACAGCCCCTCAATCTTCCCACCCTCCCCCTGGAAGCTAGAGCTACTCTGCCGGTATATAAGATGCCATCTTAATTTTTGGCTTACTGGAAAATTATAGGCACTCCTTCCAAGCAGCTTTGATCTTCTGCACATTAAAAAAAAAAAAAAAAAAAATCCCAGCTGTGGGAGATGGCTAATACCTCCCAGCACTTTGTGAGGCTGAAGCAGGAGGGTCACCTGAGGTCAGGAGTTCGAGACCAGCCTGGCCAACATGGCAAAACCCTGTCTCTACTAAAAATAGAAAAATTAGCTAGGCATAGTGGCTCAGGCCTGTAATCCCAGCTACTTGAGGATTCTTCTGAGGCAGGAGAATCACTTGAACCCAGGAGGTGGAGGTTGCAGTGAGATGAGATCATGCCACTGCACTCCAGCCTGGACGACAGCGTGAGACTGTGTCGCAAAATGAAAAAATCCCAACAACACGCTATATAATTCATTTACACAGTTTTGCATTCCAGGTAGAATTTCATTATTACTCTAAAACTCCATCTGCACAGTAGCCATTTCTCCAATAAGACTTAATTAAAGATGTAATCTTTCTGCTGTTTTCTG
>NW_027257671.1:0-16878 GCF_043159975.1 Macaca nemestrina | reverse complement strand
AATACGATGTCTGGAAACTGCTTCATAGTGTCAAACTTGTCCGTGGGTCCCAGGATCATTCCTTATTCTTGGCTATTAGTCTGCAAACTGTGACTCAGAAAAGACAAAGGGAAAGACCAGGCATGCAGCGGGTGTGGTGGCAAGGTTGGCACCATTTTGCCCTTAGGTTTACACTGTTTGAGTCACCTTAACCACTTTGCTATTGGGCATCTACCTCTGCAAATAGAAGCTCTCAATGCTGAGTTCCAACCTGTTAACAATAGCAAAGGAGAAATAGTCTGTTGCACTCATTAATTTTTCAGTGCCTTAGGATCAGAGACCACACCTTCTTTACATTTTGCAGCTTCCAAACCTGGCTTTATGCCTGGAACTAAAATAAACTGGCAGCACATTTAGAACCATCCTTGATTCTCTGAAAGAAACTTGGTTTCTTGTTCTAGTATAGTTGCTAGTGTGCAGCTTCAGGTAATTTAGTCTCTCTCTGTCTTATGAGGACCCAGACATTGTAAGTGCAGTATAAAGCACTTTTTTTTTTTTGGCCATGCTTCTTACCATGGTTTATTTTCTTAGAACTTAAGCCAAGACATTAAAAAAAAAAAAAAAAAAAAAAAAGCAGGTAGGGGATATGGAGATGGGGAACCAACTCAGTTAACAGTAGCAAGACCATTTGGCCTCAGGGTATTTGCATTCTACAAAGGGGCAAAGGGACCAAGAACACTTTGTCCAGATAGACATCTTGTCTTAAGTGTTCTTTGTATTCTTCAGAGTAATGGATAGCGAGGAACTTTCACATTATTCAATTTTGATTTCTCTAGCCAACGAGCAGCTGCTGGTGTCCTCCTAAAAAGAAATTTCATTTTGTAGAAGATTTAGATCTTGGTAGGAAGGAATAATATTTATAGAAGGTCTGAATTCAGTGGGTAAATTTCTTACCTCTTCCTTGCTGTAGTTGGCTATATATATATATATATATATATAAAACAGTGCTTGCATTACCACATCCTAGTCCTCACTCCTGGGCCATGATCCTGCCTATTTACTCTTGTTTCTCTGGGCAATTGAGTTGCTCCAGTTTCTTTTGGCTCACAAAAGCATTACATCATCATCCATTACATTCCCCCATTGACCACACTGGAAGGATTTCTGTGTTCTGTTTTAGCTCTTCAGCCCCACAGATATGGCATAAATAAGGAATGTCAGACTTGTATAAAGGGCCTTCACACTGCTATTTACTCTTACCCACTCTTTAGTGGGTTGCTAGCTTACGGCCCATGTTTCTAGTCTAATCAAAAGAGAATTGGTGGTGTACTTAAAATCTAGACCTGCTGTTTCACTAGAATATGTAACTGCCTAGATAATGGAGTTGCAAGGATGAGAAGCCAAATCTATCCTTCATCACTGGATGTTATCTAAAATTTGACTTTTGGAGTATCGTCCTTTGTCTCTAAGCACTAATAAAGCAAGAGCAGGGACAGAACTAACATTTTAAAAATCTACCAGATAGTCTTTTAGGCAGAATCACTTATTATTATCTTTTTTCTTTAATTCATGCAATAAAACTGTGAAATAGATACTATTATTATATTCATTTCATGGATCAAGAAACTGTGGCTTAGAAAGAGCCTCAGGTCACATGGCTAGTCAGTATGAAACCACCACCAGCACACAGTCAGTAATTACAGAAAACAGGATTTGAACTCTACTCTTCAAATCAGACTTGAAATTACTTGTTGTTTCCATCATATCCTGGGAGGAGCCTCAGAGCAGTCTTCCCAGTTAAGGAGTAGCCTCTCTTGGGAAGGAGAGGTCACTACTACAGGAAGGGGGAAAACAGCAGAAGTGCTGAGTTTACAGAATATGATCAGCTGTTCATTGATATGTTTGCCTGGAAGTGGCCCTGCAGGTGCTGGCTGCAGAGCAGGTCTCTCCTGGAACTCCAGGAGAAACAGGTTACACAATATGCTATCAGAGAATGCAAGAGTGTATGGGAGCCTGGAAATCACCTAATCCAGCTCCTTTCTTTCATTGCAAATGAAGAAACAGACAGGAAAAAACTTGCCCAGAAAGATGAAGCAAGTTCAGGGCATAGCGGAGTCTATAAGCCATGCACTCCAATCTCCCAGTTTCCTCAGCTTCTCAGCCTCTTAAATCTGCTTGGGCTGCCATCTTGGGTTATCATTCTTGGTCCAAACTTCAAACTCCATCACTTAATAATGCGTTAACTTCCTACTAGCTATAGGAGTGAATTGTGAGGAGTCTGGTGGTTTTTAAAATATTTTTCTGAATGATTCAGAGCCCTCGGTATCCAGGAGTACATTATTACCTGCATGTACTATATTACTCATCCTGTGCACTCAAACGTTAGCTCCTACTGCGTGAATACAGTGATCACACTCACACGTGCCACAACAGCAGCAGTGTCATTAGCACGGTGTCATTACACATGCACAGCCCACAGAGGTTCCCCATTTCTAATCAGCCTTCCTCTACTTATTTCTTCAAATTATATGAAATTGTTTTTATTATTTCCTAATGAACAGGACAGTAGAAAGCTTCAGCTAAGACAGTTAATTATAGCTTTTAATTTTAAATCTGCCTCTTCAGAGGGTTACTCACTGACTTAAGAACTATCTTACCCTAAATTGCCTGCAGCTCATATTTCCTCATGGCCTTCCAGGGCTCTGCTGACACACAGAATAAAATTACTTTACCTTCTAGTGCCTCAGGTTTCTCATTTGTAAACCGGAGTGGCTGATACAGACCAGCTTTGGGGCATTTTTGTGATAAGCAGTAAAAAACGGTAGCAAGCTTAGTTGTAGCTTTCTTCTACTCACTGCACAAGGGCGTACTCAAAGGTCTAAATGACTCCGTTCAGGTCAATACATCGATAGTTCATTTGGTTCAGAATCTTATGTTTTTGTTTTATAATTTTATCCTATAATTTAATAGAAGGATGAAAATTAACTTGTGAGTCCCTAAAAGACATACAGGAAAAAGAAAAGTTAATTTCTTATGTTGAGTTGTAACCTGAGCAGGATCACATTAGGGAAAAGTAGATCAGAAAAAATGATCATCAGAATATATAAGAAAAAGAAAAGGAAATGGGATTATTCTGACAAGATTAAAAGACAATTGAAAGGTCAACGTGGCAAAACTTTCCTCCTCTCTGTATATATTATCTTGTTATTTCTTACATATGCTTCTTTTGTTGTGGTTATTTTTTGTTCCCACATGGAAAAACTATTACAGTTCACCTAGGTAGCAAACCTGCACTTGTACCCGTGAACTTAAAATAAAAGTTCAAAAACATATATAATGAATGTCCATATAAGCCTGACACTATTACAAATTTTTATTTCTTATGCTAAATGCATTTTAATAATATTTCTAGATTGAGAAAAAAAGAAACTTAAGTGCTCAATCTTTTTTTAAGAAGGAAAATTATTGTAATCTAGTCCTGGGATGTGTGCATGGATGATATTACATATTGGATTTTAAAGGATTAATGAATGTTTCAAAACACCTTCATCTTTGCTGAATGATGTTGGCGGGGTTTAAAGCTGTTTTGTGTTCACAATACTTCCTCCACGAAGTATTCACACATCATCTCCAGCTGCTGTTACTCTATCTGCTACTTCTGCACTTTTTCCATGGCTCCATTACTGCCCCTTGACTGGGTGATTTATGTGTTTAATATGCAGGCTGTCTCTCTTACTAGCATGGAAGTTCTTTGAGGTGTTTCTTTGTTGTGTAATCTCACAGGCATTATATATAGATGCTTAAAAAAACTTGAGTGAATTAATGAATTAATGAGTGGGTGGATGGATGATGGTACCAGTCAGGCTACATAATTGCCCACGAGAGGTTACCGTTTGGCATGTGTATTGGTAAGGGTTCTCGAGAGACACAAAACCAATAAGATATACATATATAGTAATGTACTATATAATGATGTTTTGGTCAAGGATGGAGCTCATCTATGATGGTGGTCCCATAAGATTATAATGGAGCTGAAAATTTCCTTTTGCCAAGTGATGTTGTAGCTGTCATAATGCAATACATTACTTACATGTTCGTGATGACACTGACATGAACAAACCTACTTCACTGCCTGTCATTTGAAAGTATAACATATATAATTATGCACAGTACATAATACCTGATGATGATAATAAATAACTATGTTAGTGGTTTATGTATTTACTGTACTATACTTTTTGTCATTATTTTGGAGTGTATGCCTTTGACTTATTACAAAAACAAAAAGTTAATTCTGAAACAGCATCAGGCAGGTCCTTCACGAGGTATTCCAGAAGGCATTGCTATTATAGGAAATGACATGCCTGTTACTGCCTCTGAAGACCTTCCATGAGGACAAGATGTGGACATTGAGGAAGTGATATTAATGATCCTGAACCCATGCAGGCCTAGAATAATGTATGTGTTTGTGCCTTAGTTTTTAACAGAAAAGTTCAAAAAGTAACAAAAATTTAAAAACAGGAAAAAGCTTGTAGAATAAGGACATAAACAAAGAAAGAATTTTTCCACATCTTTATACTGTGTGTTTTAAGCTAAGTAAGTGTTATTACAAAAGCATCAAAAACTTAAAAACAATTAAAAAGTTTAAACATAAAAAAGTTATAGTAAGCTAAGGTAAACTTACTATTGAAGAAAGAAAGGTTTTGTAAATTTAGTGTAACCTAAGTGTACAGTGTTTATAAAGTCTACAGTAGTGTACGGTAATGTCCTAGGCCTTCACATTCACTCACCACTCACTGACTTACCCAGAACACCTTCCAACCCTGCAAGCTCCATTCATGGTAAGTGCCCTATACGGGAGTACTATTTTTAATCTTGTATGTCCTATTTTACCGGGCCTGTTCTATATTTTGATATACTAATACCATAGTATTACAATTGCCTCAGTATTTAACACAGTAACGTGCTATATAGGTTTGTAGCCTAGGAGCAATAGGCTCTACCTTATAGGCCAGGTGTGTAGAAGGCTATACTATCTAGGTTTGTGTAAGTACATTCTATGATGTTCACACAACAATGAAATCACCTAATGACACATTTCCCTTAACACATCCCCATTATTAAGCAATGCATGAATGCATGACTGAATATATATATATGTGTGTGTGTATATATATATATAGAGAGAGAGAGAGAGAGAGATTTATTTTCACGAATTGGCTCACATGATTATGGAGGCAGGCAAGTCCAAAATTGATAAAGCAGGCCAGCAAACTAGAAAGTCAAGCGAGTTGCTGTTGCAAGCTTGAGTCTAAAATATGCAGGACAAGAAAGAGAAGGCTGGAGACTCAGGCAGTACTTCTATTTTATGGTATTGAGACAGAATTCCTTCTTCTCCAATAAATTTCACTTTTTGTGCTTAAGGCCTTCAAATAATTGGATGAGGTTCACCCATCTTATCAAGAATAATCTCCTTTAACTTGTCAACCTAAATACAAAATGGAAAGGCTCTCTAAAAGAAAATAATATTTATTTGGGAATAGGACATGACAGTGAGAGTACACATGTCATAGTAAACAATGTGCATGGCCAAAGAGGTAAAGGAAGACAAAGATTTTTAAAGGAAAATGAGGAGGATTACATAAATAATTTTTGAACACTAACATAAAAAACATATCCATAAATGTAACTGAAAGAAGATCTAGTATCATTTATCAAAGGCCAGTGCTTCCCATTTAACTTACCAAATACACCTACTCATCTAATATCTCTGCAAGAAAGGAGATACATCTTTTGATGTTCTCCAGGGGCCTGACAAGAAAATCTCAAAGTTAGTTGTAGGTCAAAAAATTTAACTTATAATTTTGACACTAAGGAAGCCCATCAAAGATGCCAAAAGGTTTAAAACACTTTATCAAAATAGATCACAGGTCACTGTGAAATAATAATCACTCATTTAACCAGTGTGATAAACAAAATACTTCAAAAGCAACACAGCAACTTACATGGATATTAAAAAAAAAAAAAAACAACTCTTTTAAAGCTCAGTTTTCCTAAGTAATCAAAAACGTAATAAAAGCAACATAAAATTATCTTGATAAATACAAAATCTTTGTTTCTTATGCTGACTACCAGAACAATAAAAACAAACAAACAAAAACCCAATACTTTCTGAAGTGTGATTCCTTTTTCTTATGGAAAGCCCATTTAGATAACCTGGAATTTGAGCCTGATGAATAAGTACTTCAATTTAATTTTACAAAAGAAGAGAATGTTTCCAAGTTTATGAGTATACACTGTATTATAAAAGAAGCAAACAAGAAAACTAATACCCAAGACAGGGATTACATGGACTAATTCAGACTCATCAAGAAAAGCTGAGTACAAAATCAAGTTATATTGGAGAGAATCATTGCTTTTCTAAAAGTTCAAGATAAACATTTTAGCATTGGGCCATAAGAGTAGAGTTAGAACCATAAGAAAAAAAAGTTACAGGAGCTAACAAAAAAGTGGAAGGAGAGACTTACCATTCCAGACCTTGTCAAAGGGAGAAAGAGGAAGAGCAAAAAGCAATAATGTATGACCTGCAAATCACGCACAGCAGAAGTTGAATTTCTGAGCTAGAAATCTGAGAAGCCTCAATAAGAAAACTCTACCTTAAGAAATGAAATTACCATTCTAAATGAAAAGGGAGCATTTTTAACCTGAAACTAGAGAAATTAAATGGATCTCAGGAAGCAACGTGACAGAACTAGAACCCATAAAACAGGAAGAAGCTGCAATTCAGGAGATTATAAAAAATTTAAAGAAATTGATTTCAGAATAAAAATCAAAACCTTTTGCAATGTTTACTGAGAACAGATAGATACTTCATTTAAAAAAGGAGAGAAAAGAAACAATACTGTTTAAGCTGTTTACTAAGAACAGATCAATACTTCATTTAAAAAAAAAAAAAAGGAAAGAAAAGAAACAAACCAGGCATAGTAGTATGCACGTGTAGTCCCAGCTACTTGAGAGGCTGAGACAGAAGGATTGCTTGACCCCAATAGTTCAACTTCAGCCTCGGCAGCATAGTGAGACCTCATCTTTAAAATATGTTTTTTTAAAAAACAAAATAAACCTTGTTCTAACCTAATGGACTACATTTTTTAGTTTTGTATTAATGTATTTTTAATATTAAAGCTCAATCTTTAAAAAGGCTTATAAATAATTTCGTTGTAATAATAGCCAACTTTATCACAAAAATTTCTTTTATAAATTCATTCTTTACAGACCTTTTACAACCTGCATAGGCCTTTGGTAACATATTTAGAATTTCTGCTTTGCCCTATACTTCCCTTTTCTTAAATAACCAGTCATTTTACTCCAGAACAAAAATTTACTACACAATTTTCTATCTCATACAAAATTATTGTATTTTTAAGCTTTCTTACCAAAAAATACATTCCCATACTTACAAATGTCTTTACATTTTCCTCTCCTACTTACTGGTTCCTTTCTATCTTGTTTCTATTACCTCCCTAAATTTACTTTTTGAGACAACCTATAATAAACTCTGAATTTAGACAAAATTGTTCTTTTTTCTGAATAAAGAATATATTTTTATGCCTTTCTCATTAAAACACATCTTTTGATATACTTTATATATATTGATTAAAATGTTAAACTCTTAGTAACCTTAGTTTCTAGTGAAAACTTAGGTGGCAAAAAATTATAAACCGTCTCTCACATATCAAGTATTTTATCTTATTTAAAAATGACTTAGATATTTAATGAGTATCTATCACTTTATTTAACATAACATTAAGACTTTAAATTACATAAAAAGTTTATTTATATATGTTGATCCCATTTCAATTTAACTACTGTATTTTATTTTATTTTATTTTATTTTATTTTATTTTATTTTTTGAGACGGAGTCTCGCTCTGCCGTTCAGGCTGGAGTGCAGTGGCCGGATCTCAGCTCACTGCAAGCTCCGCCTCCCGGGTTGACGCCATTCTCCTGCCTCAGCCTCCCGAGTAGCTGGGACTACAGGCGTCCGCCACCACGCCCGGCTAGTTTTTTGTATTTTTTAGTAGAGATGGGGTTTCACCGTGTTAGTCAGGATGGTCTCGATCTCCTGACCTCGTGATCCGCCCGTCTCGGCCTCCCAAAGTGCTGGGATTACAGGCTTGAGCCACCGCGCCCGGCTAACTACTGTATTTTAAACAGTTTACCTAGATTACTTATGAAAACTGAGATATTAGACAAAGCTAGTAATTGTTTGAAGTTGTTTTCCTGTTAAACATTTTCATAACCCATGATTATTAGGTGTTCACCTAAATAAAAATCTTAAAGTTAAATAAATGAATATTTTCCCAGTACCTCAAAAGATGCAGCTGTTTTGATTATATCAACAATGTTAAACAAGATCATTCTGTTTCTAGGCTAAATTCATAGTTTTACAAGCTTTGTGTCAAACCTTGGCACTTTAAAACATCTATCAGAGATGAATATAAAACTGTCTGACCAATAAATCTAGGCAAAAATGTACACTGACAATTCTGAAGACATTTCTATTTTTACTTTATCAACACATTTAAAATCAAATAATTTATCAAATATTTACTTAAGTCACATTAACTAAAAATATTTGGGTTTTTTATTATATTTTTGATAAAATACTTTAGGCACTTTTTTCTTTTAAGTTAATCAGAGCACTTTCATATATTCTGGTAAGAAAATAGCACCTACACACAACATAAAAACATGCAGACAACACAAATATATAGACATAAGCAGGTTCCCTAGCTTTTATTTTGAAATTTTAGTCTTGAGACGGTGAAACAGTAACATTAACACACCAATTGATTAAAGGCATTTGGATCCAAATTATATTTCTGACAAAATAGAACCTGTTCATATTGCTAAACTTTATTTGCCCTGTTAGGTAATCTAATGAAAGCTATGGAACAAAATTTTGGATAAAACAGTTTGGGTTAAACAAACAAACAAACAAACAACTCTTTTATCTTTTTTCTTCCTTTTTTTCAGTTGCAATTAAGTTTAGGGTTACATGTTCAATGTTTAAAATTTCAACATACATTTGAGCTAGTATTGGATGTACTGTACAAGAAAATCCAAACCCCCAAGTGTCCTTGAATGAATAACAAATCTATCTCATGTTTGCCAATATGTTCGAATAGTCAATATGAGTAGAGAAGTATTTTTAAAAAGCTACTTGCAGTTTTATTTAATTGTTTTTCTTCTGGCTCCTGAGTGGCAAACAAAGGAATTTTTTATGCTGGAGATACTTTGTATTATTGCTGTAAGTTTAATATCTTGACCTGTTTGATCTGAGAGTCTGTTATAGATATGTATCTTCCTTCCTTCCTTCCTTCCTTCCTTCCTTCCTTCCTTCCTTCCTTCCTTCCTTCCTTCCTTCCTTCCTCCCTCCCTCCTCTCTCTCTCTCTCTCTCTCTTTCTTTCTTTCTTTCTTTCTTTCTTTCTTTCTTTCTTTCTTCTTTCTTTCTTTCTTTCTTTCTTTCTTTCTTTCTTTCTTTCTTTCTTTCTTCTTCTTTCTTTCTTTCTTTCTCCTTCCTCCCTCCCTCCCTTCCTTCCTTCCTTCCTTCCTTCCTTCCTTCCTTCCTTCCTTCCTTCATCCCTCCCTCCCTCCCTCCCTCCCTCCCTTCCCTCCCTCCCTCCCTCCCTCCTTCCCGGCTTTCTTCCTTTTGAGTCAAAGTCTCACTCTGTCACCCAGGCTGGAGTGCAATGAAGCAATCTCAGTTCACTGCAACTTCCACCTTCCGGGTTCAAGCAATTGTCCTGCCCCAGCCTCCCGAGTTGCTGGGATTACAGGCACCTGCCACTACACCTGGCTAATTTTTTAATTTTTAGTAGAGATGAGGTTTCACCATGTTGGCCAGTCTGATCTCTTTGGCCAGGCTGGTCTCAAACTCCTGACCTCGTGATCTGCCCACCTTGGCCTCCCAAAGTGCTGGGATTGTAGGTGTGAGCCACCACACCCAGCCTCCTTTCTTTTAGAATATAAATATTCATTTAACTATTCTATTACTCCAAGCAACTGTTAAGTAAAACAAACCTAATTCCCAAAAGATGTGTAGGTTGTTGGTTGCCATGGAGCTGTTGTAATTTGTAAAGCCATTAATTTAAAAAAATCTTTAAGACTTTTTTTTTTTTTAACATCTTGTCTGGTGTGCCATAAGCAGTGAGTTTATCTCAACACTAGTTGAAAATTAGCAGATTCAAAATAGCCAGAAGAAAAAATAGAGAAATTGAGAACTTAGAAAGCTCTACATGTTAACTCTATGGTTGGTTGTAGATTTTTAACAAGCTTGGAGAGTTTGAATAATGACCATTGAGCTCTGAATTTTCCTTGACATAAAGGAAGTTTGCTCATTCGTTTAAAAATGTGCATGAGAACAGACCATCATATGTAGCCAGCTGGAGTCTCAGAAAACCTGGCATGCCTTAATGTTTGAGAATCTCACTTTCTTTCTTATTAATCTCTCAAGAGCAAAGAAAATCCTATAAATCCTGCCAGAGAATGTCAGGAATTTCGACTAGTGTTTCAGGTATTGGCTTTCTAAATTAGTCATTCTGTGTCCATCATTTAGGATGCTTATTTTTGCTCACAGAAGCTTTTCAGAAATAAGCTAGGGCAAAGAAGAGCCAAGTTACTTATAGGCATGTGTAACTAAACCTAAATCAGAGTGTTCACAAAAACTTCAACCCATGTATGCAGACCAAATGAAACATTAAACTAGGTATCCAGAACCAATGTGAATTCACCAGAAAAGTCATGCCCAAGAAACAATGCAAATTGTATAAAAACTAGAGTAATCTTTTAAAGTGTTTGTAAAACAAACAAACGCCCAAAACTTCCATAATTTTAAGAGGCATGCAAGTTCCTTTATTGAAGCCTGCCTTAGAACCAAACCAAATCCTGAATAAAGTCAAAAAGCCTCTATCAAAAAGAGACTCAGCCTAAGAGAAGATTCACCAGGTCAGAAAAGACAAGGCATGCAAGTGATGAGCTCAGAGAATTCAAGTGAAAACTGCACACCAGTTCCAAGAATCGCAGATTCCTTCTAAAATTCTTTTGCTTCAGGTCCTGCTTCTGGACACATTTATGTCAACCTAAATAACAAACAGAGAGATGCTGTTTGTTTGAAAGAAAACATTTATTCAGGAATAGAACACTGTAACTATTCAGAAATAGGACACACACTGTATGTGTGCCATAGTAAACTGTGTGAGTATTCAGGGAGGTAAAGGAAGACAAAGGTTTTTAAAAGAAAAATGAGGAAGATTACATAATTATTGCAAGATAATTATCTTTGCTACAAGGATCAATAACAAGGTTGGACAGGCAGTTGCTGGGCATATGTCTTGCAGAAGTTTTTTTTGTGCAAAATTGCA
Organism: Macaca nemestrina; assembly: GCF_043159975.1. NCBI lineage: Eukaryota > Metazoa > Chordata > Mammalia > Primates > Cercopithecidae > Macaca > Macaca nemestrina. The sequence continues at coordinate 5,476 of NW_027257671.1, read as the reverse complement.
ATGGCCTTTGTGCAAGGTTAGTCATATGTGATCATTCTTATTATAAGTCATTTATGCATAAGAACTCTCCTTTCATGACCTTCTTTAGCTCTATTTTTTTTTCACGCAAGTGACTCCATTTTGATTCTAACAATTCTGACAACTTAAATTCAACTAGTTGTAAATGTTAGTCACATCTATAAAATACATTCACAGCAAAGCTAGACCAGTGTCTGACCATACTAGTGGGCCCCATATCCCAGCCATGTTGACACATAAAATTAACAGTCACAGCATGTGAAAACTGAATGGTGCTTCCATGTAATCAGAAACAAAACAAGTGACCAATAAGATCATTGTGGCCATGAAAAGGGTGCCTTCACATACTTCAATGTATACATAAATCACTGCAGATTTTGTTTAAATACAAATTCTAACCCAGTAGGTCTGGGATGGGGTCTGGGATCCTGCATTTCTAACAAGTTCCTAGGTGATGCTCATGCTGCTTATCTGTGTCTGAGTAACAAGACCTCTGAAGACCTGCCTGAGAGAAGTAGATGATCAAAAAGACAAGGCAGGCTTAATAAATGGCTGAAACTGGGGCACAAGATAAGCAGAAGGCTCTGAAATTATGATGTTCAAATTTGAGGTGAGCCAGAAAAGATGTAACCATTGCAGCAACTTCTGCAAAGCAATAGCATAAAACCTCAGGACTCTCTGCTGAAATAATTGGCTTGTTCTGGGAAACGACAGAGTTTGAGAGTCCCAGTAACTAGTAGGCAGAGACCCGTATGAAATATCAGAAGAGTACTGAGCATATTAACCTCAAAACAATGCAGTGGGAAAGTACTAGCTGTGTTTCTGACATCTCCGGAGAAATGAAGGGGCTGTGATTAAATGAGATCACATTGGTGTTCCCATGTGGTAATTAGTTACATAAGTATCTCTAAGTCAGTGGCTCTCAAACTTTTCTACCAAAATGCCCATAATAGCAGAGGAGAGCTAAAAATGTATTCCCAAGAGCCTGTCTTAACAAAGTCCACAGCCCTTTGAAGCTGCACATTTTCACTCTTAAAGGCCTATAGATGTTGTATTTTATATTATTTAGAGTTCCCCAGAGAGACAGAATCAATGAGGTAGATATGTAGATATAGCTATTTGAGAGAGGATTTATTAAGAGAATTGGCTGTTGGGATTATGGAGGCTGAGAATTCCCATGGCAGGCCATCTGCAAACTGGAGATCCTGGGATACTGGTAGGATGGTTCAGTCCAAGTTCAAAAGCCTCAGAACCAGGGAAGCAGATGATGTAATTTTCAGTCCAAGGCCAATGGCCTGAGAACCCCGGGGGCGGCTGGCATGTCTTAGAGTCAAAAGGCCAGAGAGCTTGGAATGCCTATGTCTAAGGGCAGAAGAAGAACACTCCAGCTCCAGGAGGGCGGGGGGTGGGGAGGGAGGGGAGAGAGAGAGACTCACATTTTCTCTATCTTCTGTTCTATCCAGGCTCCCAGCTGATTGGATGGTGCCTGCTGACATTGAGGGCAAATCTGCCCCACACGGTTCACTGAGTCATGCCAATCTCCTCTGGAAACACCCTCACAGACACACCCAGAAGTGATGCTTGTCCAGCTCTCTAGATATTCCTTAATCTAGTCAAGAGGACACCAAAAATTAGCCATCTTGTATTCCATTCCATAAAATATCTGCGTTTGTCTTAATATAAAACTATTTTATATTATTTGCAATCAGATAAAGAGACCTTCCAGCAAACAGGACTCAGGCCTTCTTATCCTCCTGGTACACATCATATACCACCTAGGGGAACACGTAAGAACTTTGGTCACCTGCATATTGGTCATCTACATCAGAGGCTGACAACTACTCCTGAGGGCAGAATCTGGCCCACCATATGGTTTTGTAAATAAAATTTTACTGGAGCACAGCCATACCCACGATGGCTGCTTTCATACTATAGAGGCAGAGTTGAGTAGTTGCCACAGATACTGTAGGGTCACAAAACCAAAATTATTTACAGGAGGTATTCAGATAACATCGTTTCATTTAATGTCATGTTTGTTGATGAGAAAAGAATTGATTCCCAGCCAGGTGTAGACAAGGGGAGTTTGCATGTTCTACCATTGTCTTCATGGGTTTTCTCTGGGCACTCTGGTTTCCTTCCACAACTCAAAGATGTGAATGTGAGACAGGTGTCTAAATTATCCCAGTAGGCGTGAGTGTGTTTGTGTGTGTGTGAGCGCCCCTGCCATTGGATAGCATCCTGTCCAGGGTGGGTTTCTGCCTTGCTCGCTGAGCTGCTGGGATAGGCTCCGGCCACCCTGACCCTGAATAAGCCGTTTGGAAAATGAATAAATAAATAAATTAATACAAATTATTACAGAGTAAAAATGTCATAAACTGTATGGTAATCATACAAATGCATAACAATAAAAGATGCAGTATGAAGCACTCAGAGAGCCTGCTGTGTTGGTTTTTGTTTGCTTTTGAGTCGTGTGGTGGGAGGAGGTACTCCTTACAATTTTCGCTTTGCAAATATTTATTCTTTGATTTAACCCATGACTACTACAACTGCCATCACTCAATGATTCACCAAAAATTGGGTAAATAATTAACTCATTTGTTTTAATTAATCTTAAATGTATGTATAGCTTATGTTTATTTCAATGTTTAATATTAGAAGTGTTTTGGGTTTTTATTTAGAAGTTTGGTGGTGTTTCACCAAAAATTGGGTAAATAATTAACTCATTTGTTTTAATTAATCTTAAATGTATGTATAGCTTATGTTTATTTCAATGTTTAATATTAGAAGTGTTTTGGGTTTTTATTTAGAAGTTTGGTGGTGTCTTTGTGACCAGAAATATGCAGGAGGAATTTAACTCTTGTTTAGATGAATTAGCCTATGGCAAGATTGGTTTCATTATATGTTGTTGCACTTAAAGTTGCGGTTTCCAAGAACCTATCTATCAACAACGGTAAAGTGAGGACTTATGTACTATTTGACTCTTCAAATAAAAATTTTGGCCACCCTGATCTAAATTATTGTGTTGCTTTTCCCTTAATAATTGATGTTACTGTTTTCCCAGATTTGTATGTAAAGAGTCCTTTCAGATGTTATAAATGAAGCAAGCCTGAATTAGTTAGATCCCACTGATCATTGGCTCAGATATTGATGTCTACAGAGTGAGCCAGATCTTCAATTAGACACACTCATTTAACTCAAGTAAAGCAAACGGGGCCAGCCCTATTGAAGTGAGCCAGCTCTTCCAACCTGAGCTGAACCCATGCCCCTGGACAGGGAGAGCTAAAGTTGTCTCATGTAAATGCAAATGCCTTCTTGTGTAAGCTATTCTGTAATGAATGATGCAGGGGAAATTAGTGTTTAGACTGCCTAGTACTGATAATTATGGATTACGAGAAAGAAATTAAACAGAAAATGAAGAAAGTGAGCACGAGGAAATGCAGAAAGCATTCATACTCAGGACAACTGGAGGAATTTAGTATCCTGGAACCTGACAGCCCAGAACAGTTCAGAGCAGAGCCAGCCAGGGCAGCATTCAAGCAAAGCTTTGAGACAGTGCTGAGAGTTTAATCCGGGATAAATGTGGCTGACAAATCCAAAGGACAGGCATTGGGCTAAAAATAGCATATAAGCCAAGGGAAAGGAAACCCAGATTTGAAACAGAGCAAGAGGAAGGATGACAGCCAAGTTAGGAAATATGAAGAGGATTACACCACAGAGAAAGGGAAACTAGCTTGCCTTTAATGGCTTTTAAGTCAGTGTTTGAAGTTTGGGCAATTTGAATCAGTCAGAAGAGATTGAAGTTGTTTAGCAGGGCCATCCATTCAAAAAATAGAGTTTCAGGGTGCTTCTGAAGTTATATGTGTGTGTGCATGTGTGTGTGTGTGTGTGTGTGTGTGTGTGTGTGTGTGTGTGTATAGTTTTTTTTCCCCCTGAGTTTGAGGGCAAGACTTACAGAACCACACAGAAAAAAATCTTTATTCCTCAGAAATTCTGGGGTGGTTAGTCCCAGGAATTGGGGATTGGAAAAGCAAAATGAAATTTTCAAGATAAAGCACTTTTCTTACAGCAGAAGTTGTAAACTTGTTCCTGAAAGGGCTTGACTCTAAGGAGTGGAAAGAGATTCATACCTGAGGAAATCTCAAAGATATTTTGCTTACACGTGGTAAGTATTGTCTCTGTATTCATATTATATACGTGAAATCTGATTGGCTTTATATATTATCTATACCAACAGTTTTTCACTTCTGGGTAAAATGCTCCAAATGGGTGTTCCTCCATTCCACCCCCTAAAAATAAAATAACTAGCTCAGTTACTGTTGTTGCTTATCTAGTGTTAACTAGAGGTACAGAGATACAAAAGGACAGGAATTCTCTCAACAAGGAAACACGTTGTTTCCCGTGTCTCTAACTGGTATCCCTGTTGTGTCATGAATGGCATCAACCTTAGGATAAAGATGACGTAGAAGATAGTTAAGTGGTGGGGCTAGAAGAATCTTAGCTCTTGCTGGCATCAGGAAATCACTGGTGTACTCGATGCTGGACCTCCAGTTATAGGACAGATAACATTTGTATTTTGCTTAGATCATTTTGAGTTGGAGTTTCCATTACTTGCTGCCAAAATCATACCGATGCATACTGATATGTGCCAGGTCCTCCTCCAGATGCTGAGGATACAATGGTAAATATGAAATAGACAAGGGTTAATTGGAAGAGCAGCAAAGAAACCAGATAATTTTAGCAGAATAATTGATGATGGCTATTTGACCACCAAATTGGTGCCACTGTTGACTAACTGATTTGAATTTAGGGGAGGGGATGAATCCTGGGGATGCAATACTAAACCCATTGTAGGAGTTAAAGTTTCTAAAAATTGAATGGTTATTTACATGCTGACCATTGAGGAGATGTTATGGAGGGCTGGGAAACAAGGATTCTTCCATTAAGAAACCTCCTTTAAGGGGACTCAGAAAGAGTATCCAAGAATATGAAGGAAAATCAGGAGAATATGGAATCAAGGAAGCCAAGAGAAGAGTATTTAAAGGAAGCCATGGTCAACTGTGCAAAGCAGCTTAGGAGTTAGGAAAGATGCAGGCTGTAAACTGTTAGGTTGAAGCACAATAAGGTCAATGTGAACCATGACAAAAGAAGTTTCGGTGTAGAGAGAAGGGTGGGTGTCGGACGGGAGGGAATTGAACAAGGAAAGGAGGGAAGGGCAGTGGAGTCAGGGATTATTTTTGCAAGCAACTTAGCTGGAAAGGGGGATAGAAAAATATAGAAGATTGTGCGTATTTGGGGAGGAGAGGGAGAATTTCAAAGTTCCACAGAAGATTCTGTTTGGCCCTCCTGATTGAGAACTTCTTATAAAGAGGAATAATCAGTTTCCTTTAGCCTTTATTACAGGCCCATACCGTACAATAGGTATTCGGAAAGGGCCTGTTTTAAAAGGTCCACCCTGTGA
>NW_027257670.1:0-19233 GCF_043159975.1 Macaca nemestrina | reverse complement strand
TGGAGAAGAATCCAGAGGGAAGAGGGGAGGCAGAGAACCCTCCTACTGTTGCAGGTTTCCCCAAAGTGACCACGTAGGTGGGCAGCCCTGCTGTAGGTGAGGTGGGTGCTCCTCGGCCGGTTTCTTTCGTTGTTTCTTTGCTTTGCGGGTTTTGCGTTTGTTTTATTCCGTTGGCAGCAAATGGAGAAAGACCAAGGCAAGGTGGGGGAAGGAAAAGACCTGACCGCCATTTGTGGAGCCACAGTGCCATCCAGCGGAAGGTGTTTCTGAACATGACAGCAGGCTGCAGGGACACTTGCCTTCTGCCAGGCACCCAGAAGAGCGAGGACTGCCGGGGCTGGGTGGACTCTCTCTAAGCCAGGGTTTCCCCGACCGGGGTTTAGAGCCCTAGAACGAAGCGCACCCGCCATTGGGACCCCTTGGAGAAGCAGCTACTCTAGAGGCCCCGAGACAGATCAGCCAGGCATCCCGAAGACCAGTCAGCCCACAGGGTGGAGCTGCCCCGGCAGCCATTTTGAGATACGCATAAGGGAAGCCACTGGCCGCTGACAGCCAGAGAATGGGGCCGTTTGCTCTGGTCTCTTTTGGGGGCAGTTCCGGGATGCCCTTGGCTGGGGCCACAGGGGGCCCAGAAAGCCTCTATCCCGTCTGGGAAATAAAAAAAGTTTCGGAGCGCTGAGTGTGGGGCGACCCATGTCTGGCAGTTCCTGGAGACTGCCAGGGGAAGCCATGGCGGGCCGCCCCGACTGCCCTTTCTTACATACAGCTGTGGAGCCAGGGCGCCATCCTGGGAATGAGCCCAGGCCAAGGGCCAGCGAGGAGTTCCTCTCCCGTCCGGCTTGAGTCTGGGGTCCCACACCACCCTCTCTTTTGCGCTCCTGGGCTTTCCCCAGTGCTTGTGCCCTACAGCCTCCGGTTTCCAGAAACAGTTTCCGCTTGATGGCAGTATGGCTCCACAAATGCCAACTACAACCACAGCCCTGCCCCTCCAATCCGAGGGCCTCCGCCCTTTCTCTGTGAAAAAAACGAAAGAGGAAGGAGAAATAATAATAACAATAATAATAACAATAATAATAATAATAATAATAAGAAGAAGAAGAAGAAGAAGAAGAAGAAGAAGAAGAAGAAGAAGAAGAAGAATTAAAGACACGGAGAAGAGAAAGGAACCAGACACCTGGTCCCAGGTTGACCGCCACCAGACTTAGAGGACCCTAGGACCAAGGACCAGTAGGCTGGAGACCCTGCGAGAGTGCTGTGGAGGCTGCCAACCTCTGCCCTTCCTTTGGCCCTCTTCAGGGTTTTTGGCTCCCGCTGGTGCAGAAAGTAAAAGACAAAGGACACGTAATCATGGCCTCTGGGAAGGCACAGGAGGACTGGGATCACAGGGGTGCCGCCCCAGGACAAGGCGCGGGCCAGCCAGCTGACTTACATGAGGATTTGCCCCAGGACTGGGGGGCCTCCCAAGGCCCGGAGCTGCAGGTAGTGTCTACCACCTCGGGATGGCACATGGCAACAGGCAGCCACAGGCTGTGGCAGGAGGCTCCCTCACAAGAGACACTCAGCAACACACTCAAATCTGAGTCTGCTCAGGCTGACCTGGCTTTCACACAGGGGAGGGTGGGAGGAGGGAGGCTCAGGGAGGCCTGAGAAGGCCACCCCGTGCCACAGATACTCAAAGCATCACACAGAGCCAAGACTCCAAGGGGACTTTCTCTGTCCCTACTCCAAAGTGGGGTCCCTTTTCAAGCAGCATGACCCAGGATGCTCCAGTTTCACACCTGCTGCTTGGCCCTATCTGATAACAGACTTCCGCATTCATTCTCAGGAGAAGGTCCTAGTTGCCCAATAAATGGCATGAAGACGCAGGACCGCAGGACCGCAGGACCGGAGCCAGGAATGCTGGTCTGTCTCCCGTTCCGCTTTGCACGTTTAGAGCCAGTGCAGAAGAGATCGTGGGCACTTTCGAGCCAGTGGTGGTGTGTACGTGTCTGTGTCCGATAATGCTTGAGCTCACACCCCTTTGGCAGTATGAGCTTACGTGTGTGTGCGTGCGCGCGCCCGAATGTGTTTGTGTATGTATGTGTGTGTCCACTTGGGCGTGTTTAACTTGTGTGTTTGTGTCTGCGTGTGCATGTGTCTCTGTGTGCGCGTGTATTTCAGTCTGGGGTGCGGAATCTCTCATGATTGCGTGCACGTGTATCTGCGTCTGCGGTGTGTGGGTGCCTGCCCGTGTGACTGACAGTGGGCAAATGAACACGTGGCAGAGACACCTGCCTGCACACACTGAAATCCGGATCGATGTGTTCACACGGCTTGACTAGACAAAAAGGACACAGGGGGAAACTTGCCAAAGCTCCTAATGGCTCAGGAAGGCACACTCAGAGCATCCACAAGGAGAATAGGGAATAACGGCGACGCACGAGGTACTGGTGAAGGGTGGGTTCACCACGACATTTCACTGAAAAGTAACACGTGGGCAGCTTTTTGGTGGACCAGAGGGACTAAACTGGTGACCTTCATCAGTGCTCCTTTGAGAACAGAAGTGACGCTTCCTCTAGGCCTAGTGCTGCAGAGGGCCATGCCAAATCATCAGAAAACAAAAGAAGCAGTCTCCTAGAACACTTGCCCGAACACATCTGAATGTGAAGGGGGAAAAGGAAGCAAAAGCAGAAGCCAAAGGAGAAAAAGAAGAAGAGGCAAACAAGGAGGAGGAGGAAGTGGAGGAGGAGGAGGAGAAAGAGGAGGAAGAGAGGGAGGAGGAGAAAGAGGAGGAAGAGAGAGAGGAGGAGCATGAGGAGGAGGAGGAGGAGGAGAGGAAGTTGGAGGAGGAGGAGCAAGAGGTAAAGTAGAGGGGAAAGGGAAGAATAAAAGAAGAGAAGAAGGAGGAGGAATAGGAAGAAGAAACAGAAGGAGAACAAGGAAAGAAAGAGGGAGGTCCATGCCACTGTAGCTGTCCTGGAGGATGTAGCTCAGGAAGACCTCAATGGGTGGTGACATACACAACGAGGGAGAAGGAGCCACCTGTCACCTCCCGATTAAAGGACAAACAACCAGGAAGTTTCTTATTGATGGGATCTTTCCTGCATGGGATCAAAACTTTGATCCGCCAACAGGCCTAGAGAAGCTACAGAGGACACAGGTGCAGGCCGAGCCTTGCCCTGAGGATGTCATCAGCCGACTGCAAGGGTTACCGAGCCCCAAGTCTGCAAGGCCAAGGCAGAGAAGGACACCTACCCCCCACACACCACCACCGCCCCCCCCCAAAAAAAAGAGCAAGGGAATAAACGCGGAGGAATTGGACACCAGGGAAAAGAGGTAATCAGCCACCCACGGCAATAGGGAGACAGGGCAGAAAGGGGAAGGGAAATGCCACTTTCTCCTCTCAGGGGTCAGCTAGGCTTTTCCTTAGGAAAAGTAATCCTGTTTTCCCTAACGGTATCCCGGCGCGCAGTCGACCCTGCCTTCCAGGCTGCTTCCGACCTCCCCAAACAGAAGTGGACGAAAAGTGAAGAAAGTGAAGACGACAAAAGTGAAGGGAGGAAAACTCCGAAAGTACACAAACAATCAGAGTGAGCAAGGAGGTTGAGAGCGAACCAGAATGCAGAGTGCCCCAGGTGGACAGCTGGCAGCCCTGTGAGTGGCACACGGGAAAAGAGCCACCAGCAAGGAGAAAGCGTCAGCCCCTTAAGCCGGGGTCTGCACCGTGTCCGCACAGAGGCCTGTTGGGCCAGGAGGCTGCTCTGCACCCTGCTGCCCACACCTCAACCCCATCCCGCACACTCCGTCAGCAAACATGGGGAAGCAAGGCGGAAAGCAACAAGAAAGGTGGACAAGAGGGAAGCCGAAAGCTGAAAAACTGCCCCCCCCCCCCCCACCGAGACGACCAGCCCCGGGTGTGAATGAAGGTGTCTGCGCAGAAGCTTGTGAGTATGGGTGGGGATACGTGTATGTGCCCGAGGCCCTATGGAAGCACAGATGAAGACAGGAAAAAGTTGAGACGTGATGGGAGTTAAAAGTTAAAAACGAGGACCTCTGACACTCAGAGTCCCAATGCCAACCCTGAAGATGCAGTCCAGATCTTCCTGCATTCTTTTCTTCTCGCGTGGTCCCTAGGCACGGCCGGAGGCGCACCCTGGTGCATGCTACCTACATATGAGAACAAACATCCGCATTTGTTGACAAGTGACAGAAAGGGGGTGACTCCTGTTCCATGGTCACGTGGGTCTTCTTCCCGGAAGGCCGTGAGAGTGCAGGCCCACGCACGACAATGACATTCCTCTTGTGAGAGTGGTTCACACACCCCTGAGTGTGGGAATCATTACCCGTGGGGTAAATTTTCTGTCCTGTGAAGCTCTGCTCATTCCCAGTGTGGCCTACACATCCAGGAAGATTTGTAACGAGCAAAGACAGAAAACACTTGCAATATTCGGAGAGCGTTGTGTTCCATGCTGCTGCCCAGGCACCCAGCGGCCTGAGTAGCATATGAAACATTTAGCGCAAGGCGGTCACGGCTTCGCATCCCAACGTAGGCACCGTATGATGGCCCGCCTCAGGCTTTCTTCTGTCTGCCTGGAGACCCTAAAGGGGCGGCGGAATTTGTCCTTGACCGTCTCGTGCGTTTTCCGGGCCGAATATCCGGCAAGCACCAGAGTTTAGCTTGAGAGCCCAGTGAGCACTCCATCAAACCAAAGCACAGCCCCCCCCCCCACAAGCCCCTTCTCCCCCCAAAACACTCAAGGCTCAACCTCCACCTCCACACGCAGCACAGGAAATCAGATGGGGCCCAGGAGAAAGGGGGCAGTCGGGGCCCTGGCTACCCGTGCACTTGGGTAGAATGACCAAGATGCCTGGCAACTAAGTGGTGAGCCACCACCTTCCAGGGAGCACGCATGCTCCGTCAGATATGCCAAGAGTCTCTCTCTCCAGGAGAGCCACCTCTGAAACCCACCCGGAATGCTCCTCCTAACCCTGTGCACGGATGAGTGCCTGGGTTCCAGAGAGAGAGAGGTAGCTGAAGGGCTCGGCCAGGACTCCGTCCCCTCCAGTCCCATCCCAAGAAACACCCGGCCCGACTCCCTGCAGCTCGATGGGTCAACAATGTGCGGATGCCTGCTGGACCTGGCTGCTTTCCATCCAACTTTGGTCGCTTCCCCAAGAGGAAGAGTGCTACCTAGGGACAAGTGTGGTGCGCACAAGCATGCAGCCTGGTCTCTTGCTCAGGCGGCCTGTGCAGATTCCTAGAGGAATCTGCCGCGGCCCGCATGCAGACCCACACATCCACATACCCCTCCCCCTGTACCCCCTCGCACTGCCGGCAGTGCGACCTACCCCCACCATGCCACAGCCCTAAGGGTGGAATTTCTTCAGGTTCTCTGGTTCACCGGGAACCCTGCCCAGGAGAAGAATCCAGAGGGAAGAGGGGAGGCAGAGAACCCTCCTACTGTTGCAGGTTTCCCCAAAGTGACCACGTAGGTGGGCAGCCCTGCTGTAGGTGAGGTGGGTGCTCCTCGGCCGGTTTCTTTCGTTGTTTCTTTGCTTTGCGGGTTTTGCGTTTGTTTTATTCCGTTGGCAGCAAATGGAGAAAGACCAAGGCAAGGTGGGGGAAGGAAAAGACCTGACCGCCATTTGTGGAGCCACAGTGCCATCCAGCGGAAGGTGTTTCTGAACATGACAGCAGGCTGCAGGGACACTTGCCTTCTGCCAGGCACCCAGAAGAGCGAGGACTGCCGGGGCTGGGTGGACTCTCTCTAAGCCAGGGTTTCCCCGACCGGGGTTTAGAGCCCTAGAACGAAGCGCACCCGCCATTGGGACCCCTTGGAGAAGCAGCTACTCTAGAGGCCCCGAGACAGATCAGCCAGGCATCCCGAAGACCAGTCAGCCCACAGGGTGGAGCTGCCCCGGCAGCCATTTTGAGATACGCATAAGGGAAGCCACTGGCCGCTGACAGCCAGAGAATGGGGCCGTTTGCTCTGGTCTCTTTTGGGGGCAGTTCCGGGATGCCCTTGGCTGGGGCCACAGGGGGCCCAGAAAGCCTCTATCCCGTCTGGGAAATAAAAAAAGTTTCGGAGCGCTGAGTGTGGGGCGACCCATGTCTGGCAGTTCCTGGAGACTGCCAGGGGAAGCCATGGCGGGCCGCCCCGACTGCCCTTTCTTACATACAGCTGTGGAGCCAGGGCGCCATCCTGGGAATGAGCCCAGGCCAAGGGCCAGCGAGGAGTTCCTCTCCCGTCCGGCTTGAGTCTGGGGTCCCACACCACCCTCTCTTTTGCGCTCCTGGGCTTTCCCCAGTGCTTGTGCCCTACAGCCTCCGGTTTCCAGAAACAGTTTCCGCTTGATGGCAGTATGGCTCCACAAATGCCAACTACAACCACAGCCCTGCCCCTCCAATCCGAGGGCCTCCGCCCTTTCTCTGTGAAAAAAACGAAAGAGGAAGGAGAAATAATAATAACAATAATAATAACAATAAGAAGAAGAAGAAGAAGAAGAAGAAGAAGAAGAAGAAGAAGAAGAAGAAGAAGAAGAAGAAGAAGAAGAATTAAAAGACACGGAGAAGAGAAAGGAACCAGACACCTGGTCCCAGGTTGACCGCCACCAGACTTAGAGGACCCTAGGACCAAGGACCAGTAGGCTGGAGACCCTGCGAGAGTGCTGTGGAGGCTGCCAACCTCTGCCCTTCCTTTGGCCCTCTTCAGGGTTTTTGGCTCCCGCTGGTGCAGAAAGTAAAAGACAAAGGACACGTAATCATGGCCTCTGGGAAGGCACAGGAGGACTGGGATCACAGGGGTGCCGCCCCAGGACAAGGCGCGGGCCAGCCAGCTGACTTACATGAGGATTTGCCCCAGGACTGGGGGGCCTCCCAAGGCCCGGAGCTGCAGGTAGTGTCTACCACCTCGGGATGGCACATGGCAACAGGCAGCCACAGGGCTGTGGCAGGAGGCTCCCTCACAAGAGACACTCAGCAACACACTCAAATCTGAGTCTGCTCAGGCTGACCTGGCTTTCACACAGGGGAGGGTGGGAGGAGGGAGGCTCAGGGAGGCCTGAGAAGGCCACCCCGTGCCACAGATACTCAAAGCATCACACAGAGCCAAGACTCCAAGGGGACTTTCTCTGTCCCTACTCCAAAGTGGGGTCCCTTTTCAAGCAGCATGACCCAGGATGCTCCAGTTTCACACCTGCTGCTTGGCCCTATCTGATAACAGACTTCCGCATTCATTCTCAGGAGAAGGTCCTAGTTGCCCAATAAATGGCATGAAGACGCAGGACCGCAGGACCGCAGGACCGGAGCCAGGAATGCTGGTCTGTCTCCCGTTCCGCTTTGCACGTTTAGAGCCAGTGCAGAAGAGATCGTGGGCACTTTCGAGCCAGTGGTGGTGTGTACGTGTCTGTGTCCGATAATGCTTGAGCTCACACCCCTTTGGCAGTATGAGCTTACGTGTGTGTGCGTGCGCGCGCCCGAATGTGTTTGTGTATGTATGTGTGTGTCCACTTGGGCGTGTTTAACTTGTGTGTTTGTGTCTGCGTGTGCATGTGTCTCTGTGTGCGCGTGTATTTCAGTCTGGGGTGCGGAATCTCTCATGATTGCGTGCACGTGTATCTGCGTCTGCGGTGTGTGGGTGCCTGCCCGTGTGACTGACAGTGGGCAAATGAACACGTGGCAGAGACACCTGCCTGCACACACTGAAATCCGGATCGATGTGTTCACACGGCTTGACTAGACAAAAAGGACACAGGGGGAAACTTGCCAAAGCTCCTAATGGCTCAGGAAGGCACACTCAGAGCATCCACAAGGAGAATAGGGAATAACGGCGACGCACGAGGTACTGGTGAAGGGTGGGTTCACCACGACATTTCACTGAAAAGTAACACGTGGGCAGCTTTTTGGTGGACCAGAGGGACTAAACTGGTGACCTTCATCAGTGCTCCTTTGAGAACAGAAGTGACGCTTCCTCTAGGCCTAGTGCTGCAGAGGGCCATGCCAAATCATCAGAAAACAAAAGAAGCAGTCTCCTAGAACACTTGCCCGAACACATCTGAATGTGAAGGGGGAAAAGGAAGCAAAAGCAGAAGCCAAAGGAGAAAAAGAAGAAGAGGCAAACAAGGAGGAGGAGGAAGTGGAGGAGGAGGAGGAGAAAGAGGAGGAAGAGAGGGAGGAGGAGAAAGAGGAGGAAGAGAGAGAGGAGGAGCATGAGGAGGAGGAGGAGGAGGAGAGGAAGTTGGAGGAGGAGGAGCAAGAGGTAAAGTAGAGGGGAAAGGGAAGAATAAAAGAAGAGAAGAAGGAGGAGGAATAGGAAGAAGAAACAGAAGGAGAACAAGGAAAGAAAGAGGGAGGTCCATGCCACTGTAGCTGTCCTGGAGGATGTAGCTCAGGAAGACCTCAATGGGTGGTGACATACACAACGAGGGAGAAGGAGCCACCTGTCACCTCCCGATTAAAGGACAAACAACCAGGAAGTTTCTTATTGATGGGATCTTTCCTGCATGGGATCAAAACTTTGATCCGCCAACAGGCCTAGAGAAGCTACAGAGGACACAGGTGCAGGCCGAGCCTTGCCCTGAGGATGTCATCAGCCGACTGCAAGGGTTACCGAGCCCCAAGTCTGCAAGGCCAAGGCAGAGAAGGACACCTACCCCCCACACACCACCACCGCCCCCCCCCCCAAAAAAAAGAGCAAGGGAATAAACGCGGAGGAATTGGACACCAGGGAAAAGAGGTAATCAGCCACCCACGGCAATAGGGAGACAGGGCAGAAAGGGGAAGGGAAATGCCACTTTCTCCTCTCAGGGGTCAGCTAGGCTTTTCCTTAGGAAAAGTAATCCTGTTTTCCCTAACGGTATCCCGGCGCGCAGTCGACCCTGCCTTCCAGGCTGCTTCCGACCTCCCCAAACAGAAGTGGACGAAAAGTGAAGAAAGTGAAGACGACAAAAGTGAAGGGAGGAAAACTCCGAAAGTACACAAACAATCAGAGTGAGCAAGGAGGTTGAGAGCGAACCAGAATGCAGAGTGCCCCAGGTGGACAGCTGGCAGCCCTGTGAGTGGCACACGGGAAAAGAGCCACCAGCAAGGAGAAAGCGTCAGCCCCTTAAGCCGGGGTCTGCACCGTGTCCGCACAGAGGCCTGTTGGGCCAGGAGGCTGCTCTGCACCCTGCTGCCCACACCTCAACCCCATCCCGCACACTCCGTCAGCAAACATGGGGAAGCAAGGCGGAAAGCAACAAGAAAGGTGGACAAGAGGGAAGCCGAAAGCTGAAAAACTGCCCCCCCCCCCCCCCACCGAGACGACCAGCCCCGGGTGTGAATGAAGGTGTCTGCGCAGAAGCTTGTGAGTATGGGTGGGGATACGTGTATGTGCCCGAGGCCCTATGGAAGCACAGATGAAGACAGGAAAAAGTTGAGACGTGATGGGAGTTAAAAGTTAAAAACGAGGACCTCTGACACTCAGAGTCCCAATGCCAACCCTGAAGATGCAGTCCAGATCTTCCTGCATTCTTTTCTTCTCGCGTGGTCCCTAGGCACGGCCGGAGGCGCACCCTGGTGCATGCTACCTACATATGAGAACAAACATCCGCATTTGTTGACAAGTGACAGAAAGGGGGTGACTCCTGTTCCATGGTCACGTGGGTCTTCTTCCCGGAAGGCCGTGAGAGTGCAGGCCCACGCACGACAATGACATTCCTCTTGTGAGAGTGGTTCACACACCCCTGAGTGTGGGAATCATTACCCGTGGGGTAAATTTTCTGTCCTGTGAAGCTCTGCTCATTCCCAGTGTGGCCTACACATCCAGGAAGATTTGTAACGAGCAAAGACAGAAAACACTTGCAATATTCGGAGAGCGTTGTGTTCCATGCTGCTGCCCAGGCACCCAGCGGCCTGAGTAGCATATGAAACATTTAGCGCAAGGCGGTCACGGCTTCGCATCCCAACGTAGGCACCGTATGATGGCCCGCCTCAGGCTTTCTTCTGTCTGCCTGGAGACCCTAAAGGGGCGGCGGAATTTGTCCTTGACCGTCTCGTGCGTTTTCCGGGCCGAATATCCGGCAAGCACCAGAGTTTAGCTTGAGAGCCCAGTGAGCACTCCATCAAACCAAAGCACAGCCCCCCCCCCCACAAGCCCCTTCTCCCCCCAAAACACTCAAGGCTCAACCTCCACCTCCACACGCAGCACAGGAAATCAGATGGGGCCCAGGAGAAAGGGGGCAGTCGGGGCCCTGGCTACCCGTGCACTTGGGTAGAATGACCAAGATGCCTGGCAACTAAGTGGTGAGCCACCACCTTCCAGGGAGCACGCATGCTCCGTCAGATATGCCAAGAGTCTCTCTCTCCAGGAGAGCCACCTCTGAAACCCACCCGGAATGCTCCTCCTAACCCTGTGCACGGATGAGTGCCTGGGTTCCAGAGAGAGAGAGGTAGCTGAAGGGCTCGGCCAGGACTCCGTCCCCTCCAGTCCCATCCCAAGAAACACCCGGCCCGACTCCCTGCAGCTCGATGGGTCAACAATGTGCGGATGCCTGCTGGACCTGGCTGCTTTCCATCCAACTTTGGTCGCTTCCCCAAGAGGAAGAGTGCTACCTAGGGACAAGTGTGGTGCGCACAAGCATGCAGCCTGGTCTCTTGCTCAGGCGGCCTGTGCAGATTCCTAGAGGAATCTGCCGCGGCCCGCATGCAGACCCACACATCCACATACCCCTCCCCCTGTACCCCCTCGCACTGCCGGCAGTGCGACCTACCCCCACCATGCCACAGCCCTAAGGGTGGAATTTCTTCAGGTTCTCTGGTTCACCGGGAACCCTGCCCAGGAGAAGAATCCAGAGGGAAGAGGGGAGGCAGAGAACCCTCCTACTGTTGCAGGTTTCCCCAAAGTGACCACGTAGGTGGGCAGCCCTGCTGTAGGTGAGGTGGGTGCTCCTCGGCCGGTTTCTTTCGTTGTTTCTTTGCTTTGCGGGTTTTGCGTTTGTTTTATTCCGTTGGCAGCAAATGGAGAAAGACCAAGGCAAGGTGGGGGAAGGAAAAGACCTGACCGCCATTTGTGGAGCCACAGTGCCATCCAGCGGAAGGTGTTTCTGAACATGACAGCAGGCTGCAGGGACACTTGCCTTCTGCCAGGCACCCAGAAGAGCGAGGACTGCCGGGGCTGGGTGGACTCTCTCTAAGCCAGGGTTTCCCCGACCGGGGTTTAGAGCCCTAGAACGAAGCGTACCCGCCATTGGGACCCCTTGGAGAAGCAGCTACTCTAGAGGCCCCGAGACAGATCAGCCAGGCATCCCGAAGACCAGTCAGCCCACAGGGTGGAGCTGCCCCGGCAGCCATTTTGAGATAAGCATAAGAGAAGCCACTGGCCCTGACAGCCAGAGAATGGGGCCGTTTGCTCTGGTCTCTTTTGGGGGCAGTTCCGGGATGCCCTTGGCTGGGGCCACAGGGGGCCCAGAAAGCCTCTATCCCGTCTGGGAAATAAAAAAAGTTTCGGAGCGCTGAGTGTGGGGCGACCCATGTCTGGCAGTTCCTGGAGACTGCCAGGGGAAGCCATGGCGGGCCGCCCCGACTGCCCTTTCTTACATACAGCTGTGGAGCCAGGGCGCCATCCTGGGAATGAGCCCAGGCCAAGGGCCAGCGAGGAGTTCCTCTCCCGTCCGGCTTGAGTCTGGGGTCCCACACCACCCTCTCTTTTGCGCTCCTGGGCTTTCCCCAGTGCTTGTGCCCTACAGCCTCCGGTTTCCAGAAACAGTTTCCGCTTGATGGCAGTATGGCTCCACAAATGCCAACTACAACCACAGCCCTGCCCCTCCAATCCGAGGGCCTCCGCCCTTTCTCTGTGAAAAAAACGAAAGAGGAAGGAGAAATAATAATAACAATAATAATAACAATAATAATAATAATAATAAGAAGAAGAAGAAGAAGAAGAAGAAGAAGAAGAAGAAGAAGAAGAAGAAGAAGAAGAATTAAAAGACACGGAGAAGAGAAAGGAACCAGACACCTGGTCCCAGGTTGACCGCCACCAGACTTAGAGGACCCTAGGACCAAGGACCAGTAGGCTGGAGACCCTGCGAGAGTGCTGTGGAGGCTGCCAACCTCTGCCCTTCCTTTGGCCCTCTTCAGGGTTTTTGGCTCCCGCTGGTGCAGAAAGTAAAAGACAAAGGACACGTAATCATGGCCTCTGGGAAGGCACAGGAGGACTGGGATCACAGGGGTGCCGCCCCAGGACAAGGCGCGGGCCAGCCAGCTGACTTACATGAGGATTTGCCCCAGGACTGGGGGGCCTCCCAAGGCCCGGAGCTGCAGGTAGTGTCTACCACCTCGGGATGGCACATGGCAACAGGCAGCCACAGGGCTGTGGCAGGAGGCTCCCTCACAAGAGACACTCAGCAACACACTCAAATCTGAGTCTGCTCAGGCTGACCTGGCTTTCACACAGGGGAGGGTGGGAGGAGGGAGGCTCAGGGAGGCCTGAGAAGGCCACCCCGTGCCACAGATACTCAAAGCATCACACAGAGCCAAGACTCCAAGGGGACTTTCTCTGTCCCTACTCCAAAGTGGGGTCCCTTTTCAAGCAGCATGACCCAGGATGCTCCAGTTTCACACCTGCTGCTTGGCCCTATCTGATAACAGACTTCCGCATTCATTCTCAGGAGAAGGTCCTAGTTGCCCAATAAATGGCATGAAGACGCAGGACCGCAGGACCGCAGGACCGGAGCCAGGAATGCTGGTCTGTCTCCCGTTCCGCTTTGCACGTTTAGAGCCAGTGCAGAAGAGATCGTGGGCACTTTCGAGCCAGTGGTGGTGTGTACGTGTCTGTGTCCGATAATGCTTGAGCTCACACCCCTTTGGCAGTATGAGCTTACGTGTGTGTGCGTGCGCGCGCCCGAATGTGTTTGTGTATGTATGTGTGTGTCCACTTGGGCGTGTTTAACTTGTGTGTTTGTGTCTGCGTGTGCATGTGTCTCTGTGTGCGCGTGTATTTCAGTCTGGGGTGCGGAATCTCTCATGATTGCGTGCACGTGTATCTGCGTCTGCGGTGTGTGGGTGCCTGCCCGTGTGACTGACAGTGGGCAAATGAACACGTGGCAGAGACACCTGCCTGCACACACTGAAATCCGGATCGATGTGTTCACACGGCTTGACTAGACAAAAAGGACACAGGGGGAAACTTGCCAAAGCTCCTAATGGCTCAGGAAGGCACACTCAGAGCATCCACAAGGAGAATAGGGAATAACGGCGACGCACGAGGTACTGGTGAAGGGTGGGTTCACCACGACATTTCACTGAAAAGTAACACGTGGGCAGCTTTTTGGTGGACCAGAGGGACTAAACTGGTGACCTTCATCGGTGCTCCTTTGAGAACAGAAGTGACGCTTCCTCTAGGCCTAGTGCTGCAGAGGGCCATGCCAAATCATCAGAAAACAAAAGAAGCAGTCTCCTAGAACACTTGCCCGAACACATCTGAATGTGAAGGGGGAAAAGGAAGCAAAAGCAGAAGCCAAAGGAGAAAAAGAAGAAGAGGCAAACAAGGAGGAGGAGGAAGTGGAGGAGGTGGAGGAGAAAGAGGAGAAAGAGAAAGAGGAGGAGCATGAGGAGGAGGAGGAGGAGGAGAGGAAGTTGGAGGAGGAGGAGCAAGAGGTAAAGTAGAGGGGAAAGGGAAGAATAAAAGAAGAGAAGAAGGAGGAGGAATAGGAAGAAGAAACAGAAGGAGAACAAGGAAAGAAAGAGGGAGGTCCATGCCACTGTAGCTGTCCTGGAGGATGTAGCTCAGGAAGACCTCAATGGGTGGTGACATACACAACGAGGGAGAAGGAGCCACCTGTCACCTCCCGATTAAAGGACAAACAACCAGGAAGTTTCTTATTGATGGGATCTTTCCTGCATGGGATCAAAACTTTGATCCGCCAACAGGCCTAGAGAAGCTACAGAGGACACAGGTGCAGGCCGAGCCTTGCCCTGAGGATGTCATCAGCCGACTGCAAGGGTTACCGAGCCCCAAGTCTGCAAGGCCAAGGCAGAGAAGGACACCTACCCCCCACACACCACCACCGCCCCCCCCCCCAAAAAAAGAGCAAGGGAATAAACGCGGAGGAATTGGACACCAGGGAAAAGAGGTAATCAGCCACCCACGGCAATAGGGAGACAGGGCAGAAAGGGGAAGGGAAATGCCACTTTCTCCTCTCAGGGGTCAGCTAGGCTTTTCCTTAGGAAAAGTAATCCTGTTTTCCCTAACGGTATCCCGGCGCGCAGTCGACCCTGCCTTCCAGGCTGCTTCCGACCTCCCCAAACAGAAGTGGACGAAAAGTGAAGAAAGTGAAGACGACAAAAGTGAAGGGAGGAAAACTCCGAAAGTACACAAACAATCAGAGTGAGCAAGGAGGTTGAGAGCGAACCAGAATGCAGAGTGCCCCAGGTGGACAGCTGGCAGCCCTGTGAGTGGCACACGGGAAAAGAGCCACCAGCAAGGAGAAAGCGTCAGCCCCTTAAGCCGGGGTCTGCACCGTGTCCGCACAGAGGCCTGTTGGGCCAGGAGGCTGCTCTGCACCCTGCTGCCCACACCTCAACCCCATCCCGCACACTCCGTCAGCAAACATGGGGAAGCAAGGCGGAAAGCAACAAGAAAGGTGGACAAGAGGGAAGCCGAAAGCTGAAAAACTGCCCCCCCCCCCCCCCCCCCCCCCCCCACCGAGACGACCAGCCCCGGGTGTGAATGAAGGTGTCTGCGCAGAAGCTTGTGAGTATGGGTGGGGATACGTGTATGTGCCCGAGGCCCTATGGAAGCACAGATGAAGACAGGAAAAAGTTGAGACGTGATGGGAGTTAAAAGTTAAAAACGAGGACCTCTGACACTCAGAGTCCCAATGCCAACCCTGAAGATGCAGTCCAGATCTTCCTGCATTCTTTTCTTCTCGCGTGGTCCCTAGGCACGGCCGGAGGCGCACCCTGGTGCATGCTACCTACATATGAGAACAAACATCCGCATTTGTTGACAAGTGACAGAAAGGGGGTGACTCCTGTTCCATGGTCACGTGGGTCTTCTTCCCGGAAGGCCGTGAGAGTGCAGGCCCACGCACGACAATGACATTCCTCTTGTGAGAGTGGTTCACACACCCCTGAGTGTGGGAATCATTACCCGTGGGGTGAATTTTCTGTCCTGTGAAGCTCTGCTCATTCCCAGTGTGGCCTACACATCCAGGAAGATTTGTAACGAGCAAAGACAGAAAACACTTGCAATATTCGGAGAGCGTTGTGTTCCATGCTGCTGCCCAGGCACCCAGCGGCCTGAGTAGCATATGAAACATTTAGCGCAAGGCGGTCACGGCTTCGCATCCCAACGTAGGCACCGTATGATGGCCCGCCTCAGGCTTTCTTCTGTCTGCCTGGAGACCCTAAAGGGGCGGCGGAATTTGTCCTTGACCGTCTCGTGCGTTTTCCGGGCCGAATATCCGGCAAGCACCAGAGTTTAGCTTGAGAGCCCAGTGAGCACTCCATCAAACCAAAGCACAGCCCCCCCCCCCCCACAAGCCCCTTCTCCCCCCAAAACACTCAAGGCTCAACCTCCACCTCCACACGCAGCACAGGAAATCAGATGGGGCCCAGGAGAAAGGGGGCAGTCGGGGCCCTGGCTACCCGTGCACTTGGGTAGAATGACCAAGATGCCTGGCAACTAAGTGGTGAGCCACCACCTTCCAGGGAGCACGCATGCTCCGTCAGATATGCCAAGAGTCTCTCTCTCCAGGAGAGCCACCTCTGAAACCCACCCGGAATGCTCCTCCTAACCCTGTGCACGGATGAGTGCCTGGGTTCCAGAGAGAGAGAGGTAGCTGAAGGGCTCGGCCAGGACTCCGTCCCCTCCAGTCCCATCCCAAGAAACACCCGGCCCGACTCCCTGCAGCTCGATGGGTCAACAATGTGCGGATGCCTGCTGGACCTGGCTGCTTTCCATCCAACTTTGGTCGCTTCCCCAAGAGGAAGAGTGCTACCTAGGGACAAGTGTGGTGCGCACAAGCATGCAGCCTGGTCTCTTGCTCAGGCGGCCTGTGCAGATTCCTAGAGGAATCTGCCGCGGCCCGCATGCAGACCCACACATCCACATACCCCTCCCCCTGTACCCCCTCGCACTGCCCGCAGTGCGACCTACCCCCACCATGCCACAGCCCTAAGGGTGGAATTTCTTCAGGTTCTCTGGTTCACCGGGAACCCTGCCCAGGAGAAGAATCCAGAGGGAAGAGGGGAGGCAGAGAACCCTCCTACTGTTGCAGGTTTCCCCAAAGTGACCACGTAGGTGGGCAGCCCTGCTGTAGGTGAGGTGGGTGCTCCTCGGCCGGTTTCTTTCGTTGTTTCTTTGCTTTGCGGGTTTTGCGTTTGTTTTATTCCGTTGGCAGCAAATGGAGAAAGACCAAGGCAAGGTGGGGGAAGGAAAAGACCTGACCGCCATTTGTGGAGCCACAGTGCCATCCAGCGGAAGGTGTTTCTGAACATGACAGCAGGCTGCAGGGACACTTGCCTTCTGCCAGGCACCCAGAAGAGCGAGGACTGCCGGGGCTGGGTGGACTCTCTCTAAGCCAGGGTTTCCCCGACCGGGGTTTAGAGCCCTAGAACGAAGCGTACCCGCCATTGGGACCCCTTGGAGAAGCAGCTACTCTAGAGGCCCCGAGACAGATCAGCCAGGCATCCCGAAGACCAGTCAGCCCACAGGGTGGAGCTGCCCCGGCAGCCATTTTGAGATAAGCATAAGAGAAGCCACTGGCCGCTGACAGCCAGAGAATGGGGCCGTTTGCTCTGGTCTCTTTTGGGGGCAGTTCCGGGATGCCCTTGGCTGGGGCCACAGGGGGCCCAGAAAGCCTCTATCCCGTCTGGGAAATAAAAAAAGTTTCGGAGCGCTGAGTGTGGGGCGACCCATGTCTGGCAGTTCCTGGAGACTGCCAGGGGAAGCCATGGCGGGCCGCCCCGACTGCCCTTTCTTACATACAGCTGTGGAGCCAGGCGCCATCCTGGGAATGAGCCCAGGCCAAGGGCCAGCGAGGAGTTCCTCTCCCGTCCGGCTTGAGTCTGGGGTCCCACACCACCCTCTCTTTTGCGCTCCTGGGCTTTCCCCAGTGCTTGTGCCCTACAGCCTCCGGTTTCCAGAAACAGTTTCCGCTTGATGGCAGTATGGCTCCACAAATGCCAACTACAACCACAGCCCTGCCCCTCAATCGAGGGCCTCCGCCTTTCTCTGTGAAAAAAACGAAAGAGGAAGGAGAAATAATAATAACAATAATAATAACAATAAGAAGAAGAAGAAGAAGAAGAAGAAGAAGAAGAAGAAGAAGAAGAAGAAGAAGAAGAAGAAGAAGAAGAAGAAGAAGAAGAAGAAGAATAAGAATTAAAAGACACGGAGAAGAGAAAGGAACCAGACACCTGGTCCCAGGTTGACCGCCACCAGACTTAGAGGACCCTAGGACCAAGGACCAGTAGGCTGGAGACCCTGCGAGAGTGCTGTGGAGGCTGCCAACCTCTGCCCTTCCTTTGGCCCTCTTCAGGGTTTTTGGCTCCGCTGGTGCAGAAAGTAAAAGACAAAGGACACGTAATCATGGCCTCTGGGAAGGCACAGGAGGACTGGGATCACAGGGGGTGCCGCCCCAGGACAAGGCGCGGGCCAGCCAGCTGACTTACATGAGGATTTGCCCCAGGACTGGGGGGCCTCCCAAGGCCCGGAGCTGCAGGTAGTGTCTACCACCTCGGGATGGCACATGGCAACAGCAGCCACAGGGCTGTGGCAGGAGGCTCCCTCACAAGAGACACTCAGCAACACACTCAAATCTGAGTCTGCTCAGGCTGACCTGGCTTTCACACAGGGAGGGTGGGAGGAGGGAGGCTCAGGGAGGCCTGAGAAGGCCACCCCGTGCCACAGATACTCAAAGCATCACACAGAGCCAAGACTCCAAGGGGACTTTCTCTGTCCCTACTCCAAAGTGGGGTCCCTTTTCAAGCAGCGTGACCCAGGATGCTCCAGTTTCACACCTGCTGCTTGGCCTATCTGATAACAGACTTCCGCATTCATTCTCAGGAGAAGGTCCTAGTTGCCCAATAAATGGCATGAAGACGCAGGACCGCAGGACCGCAGGACCGGAGCCAGGAATGCTGGTCTGTCTCCCGTTCCGCTTTGCACGTTTAGAGCCAGTTGCAGAAGAGATCGTGGGCACTTTCGAGCCAGTGGTGGTGTGTACGTGTCTGTGTCCGATAATGCTTGAGCTCACACCCCTTTGGCAGTATGAGCTTACGTGTGTTGTGCGTGCGCGCGCCCGAATGTGTTTGTGTATGTATGTGTGTGTCCACTTGGGCGTGTTTAACTTGTGTGTTTGTGTCTGCGTGTGCATGTGTCTCTGTGTGCGCGTGTATTTCAGTCTGGGGTGCGGAATCTCTCATGATTGCGTGCACGTGTATCTGCGTCTGCGGTGTGTGGGTGCCTGCCCGTGTGACTGACAGTGGGCAAATGAACACGTGGCAGAGACACCTGCCTGCACACACTGAAATCCGGATCGATGTGTTCACACGGCTTGACTAGACAAAAAGGACACAGGGGGAAACTTGCCAAAGCTCCTAATGGCTCAGGAAGGCACACTCAGAGCATCCACAAGGAGAATAGGGAATAACGGCGACGCACGAGGTACTGGTGAAGGGTGGGTTCACCACGACATTTCACTGAAAAGTAACACGTGGGGCAGCTTTTTGGTGGACCAGAGGGACTAAACTGGTGACCTTCATCAGTGCTCCTTTGAGAACAGAAGTGACGCTTCCTCTAGGCCTAGTGCTGCAGAGGGCCATGCCAAATCATCAGAAAACAAAAGAAGCAGTCTCCTAGAACACTTGCCCGAACACATCTGAATGTGAAGGGGGAAAAGGAAGCAAAAGCAGAAGCCAAAGGAGAAAAAGAAGAAGAGGCAAACAAGGAGGAGGAGGAAGTGGAGGAGGTGGAGGAGAAAGAGGAGAAAGAGAAAGAGGAGGAGCATGAGGAGGAGGAGGAGGAGGAGAGGAAGTTGGAGGAGGAGGAGCAAGAGGTAAAGTAGAGGGAAAGGGAAGAATAAAAGAAGAGAAGAAGGAGGAGGAATAGAAGAAGAAACAGAAGGAGAACAAGGAAAGAAAGAGGGAGGTCCATGCCACTGTAGCTGTCCTGGAGGATGTAGCTCAGGAAGACCTCAATGGGTGGTGACATACACAACGAGGGAGAAGGAGCCACCTGTCACCTCCCGATTAAAGGACAAACAACCAGGAAG